>NC_091216.1:2114960-2129960 GCF_040958095.1 Procambarus clarkii
TGTTAATTGGGAGTGAGTCGTAGCTTGATGTTAGTGCCCATTGATCAAGGAGGATGTTTGCTTGTTCTAGTGGGCTGTGGTGCAGCGGTTTGGTTGGGCTGCTTCTAGAGATTTTTCGTATCTTTTCCCAAACTTCAACAAGTGTTGTTTGCTCATTTATACTTTGTAGGAACTCTTCCCAATGTTTATTACGTATAACGTTGCTCATGTCTCTCACCTCTCTATTTGCGACAAGACATGCATGCACGTCCCCTTGTGCTTTGGTTCGTTTGAATGTATCTCCAAGTTGCTTTACTCGTTCATGTTCTTTAACAAATATAGGGTCAAGGACCAACTTCAACCCGTTCTCGCACTTGCTTTTAGTCAATATTGGCTTATTTAATAAATGCATATGTGACATACTAATTGATTGTGAATATTTTAGTCTACCTTGAAAAGCTTCATAGAAAACACCGACCTCACCTAACCTTCTTAGTATGTTAAGATAAGCATCTTATTTACAATTATTACTTAACCTATCAACGGTATAGGTTAAGTAATAACTGTAATTAAGAAGCAATAAGATGCTTATCACTGTACATCATAGGAAGCAGAAACTGCATAATGATTTATAACCAAGTGATTTACCAGCATTCCATCCAATCATGCACAAGGTTTCTACCCATAGCATAATCAAGTCTGCCTCCCAATAAATGAGTTTGGGTATCCGTAGTATACACGGTTAATCTGTTGTCATAAACATATTTTATAAATTTGCATCCATTATCGTTGTTAGTACTGTCTCCCAGCGTAATATGTCTAGCATTAAAATCTCCCTTGTATATTGTCCCATGATTGTCTAGATCCGGGAACAATGCTACATTGAGTTTCTGGCTTCTGGCATATACGTTGAGGAATGAGAAGAGGCCTCCTGTAGTTTGTACATGAAAGTGATGGTACTGTGTGTGTACATGAAAGTGATGGTACTGTGTGTGTACATGAAAGTGATGGTACTGTGTGTGTACATGAAAGTGATGGTACTGTGTGTGTACATTGTGTGACGTGCTCACAAGAATGTGCGGTAAATCACTTCTGACGTATGTTAATAGGCCTGTGGCGTTACTGTTATTATAGGATGCATACCCTCTGATCTTTGGTGGGGTTTTGTTTATCATGTTGGACGTGTAGGGCTCCTGTACAGCAATTATATCTATGTGGTTACTGGTAACGTGCAATTAGATCATTCAGTTTTTTGTTGATGCTATGAATGTTCCAACTGAGAAACAATGATCCTTGTGTCAGCAGCAGCCATCGTTTTGGTGTTGTTCCTTCCTGGGACTGGTGGTTCCATTGTTGTCCTTGTCCCACTTCCACAATGTGTTAATTAGTGACTCTACGACGTAAAGAACCACACTAACCTGGTGTTTGGTGTCGTCAGTAAAACCTGGTGATGTCATCAGTCTCTCTATCTCTGAGGAACTCGGGATGGTCCGTGTGTGAATGTTCTCTGTAAGATGAATGGCATATGCACTGTCACGCAGAATATTATCATTTTCATTCTGGTACTTGACTCGAACGAATTCGTTAAGGTCGTTAATCATTTTAAAATATGCTGATGCGGATGGATTTCCTTTTCTAATTGATGTTTTTGTGTCACTAACACTGCTGTCATCACGGAATTGACTAACGACGTCGCCGCCACCGCCTCCGTTGTCGCTCTCATCTCTGCTGCCGCCGCCGCTGGCACCGCTGCCGCCGCCGCCGCCACCACCGCAGGTACCTTTACCAGCGCGGGCCACGGCTGTGACACAGCAGTGTGGAGGCTGCTGTATCTCTTGTGAAGGAGCCCGACGTAGCGTCTGTATAATTTTGGCCAGTTCAGCTACCTGTGCTTGCAAGGCTGTCAACTGTCCTTCAACTGTTGTCTCAGGCTGTTGTGTGTTGTCAGGGGCGTTGCTGGTACTGTCACTGCTGTGGGATAAGTCAACAGTACTAGAGCTGGCATCAGTAGGCACTTGTGTCTCCTCGGGCACTTGCCTCCTTGTGCCAAGGGAGGCTGGCCGTTTGGTACAGTCTGAGTGCCAGATGGTCACTCCTTCCGTACACATCTGAAACAATTCAGCGGCGGTTTAGACGGAGTCACAGTTTCAGATTGTAGCCCTGCTTCTGTTACAGTGTTCTGTTGCTCCTGTTCCGGCTTTCGTTGGTCTCTGGTCTTCTTATACTGACAGTTCTTCAGTGTGTGATCACTGGAACAAAGAGCACACTTGGGTGTGGGGTATCGGTAGTACTTAACTTTTTGGCCACTGCCACAGCACTTGTAACACTCCACAGGGCCTGGCTGCCACGCCCTGGACGTACTGGGGTGCGCATACAACCCACCAAACCAATACTAGGCAGGTGGTGGTTCAGTCTTGTTCCCAGACTATGACGATTTGATCAGTAGGCTTACCATTCTTGTTCAATCGTCGTGCTTTGTGTACCTCGTCTAATTCACAGGCTCATGCTAGTCGAAACCCGTGATTGTACCTGTAGACTAGGTATTCATCCATCTTTTTGTTTCGTGTTGGATTATCTAGAATGGAGAGCTTTACATCACCCGGTGGGTAAACCTCGCTCAGTTTCTTACTCTATACTATCTTGTCCGCCACATTCGTGTCTTCAGTGAAGATCAGACGTGTGTACTCGCCCCTTGGTGCTATTGGAGGTCGTCCACCCTGTTAATCACCAGACTTCGATTTCCCTTGTTTCCTTTTCTGGTTTTTATTTAACACCTCCACAAACCCATCACTGGGAGGTGAGGTGACAGTGTCACTGGTCATGGTGGGGAAGAGTCTGGATGGTCCGGCAGCTGCCTCTTCCATACTTGCTTCTTCATGCGACGTTAATTGAAGTATTTTCGCCCGATACCTAGTTATAATCATTTATAATCATATGATGATGATTAGCACGACAAATGGCAGAGCAGGCAGCATACCTTTACCAGTCATCAGCACCAACAGTCATAAACCTGCTCTTAGGGATATTGCACTCTCAGTGGGTCCCAGTAGGACAAATAACCGAAGGTTAAGTATGCCAGAGGAGAATGGTCCTTACAGCACAGTATAATAGGTCTGGACTGCCACTCTAGGGGACAACAGGTCTTTTGGGTAAACTGGTGGTGGGGTGGGCCTGTGGAGTGTGCTGACCTCCACCCCTCTCTCACACACACACACACTCGTTATCTTGAGGTTATCTTGAGATGATTTCGGGGCTTTTGTGTCCCCACGGCCCGGTCCTCGACCAGGCCTCCACCCCCAGGAAGCAGCCCGTGACAGCTGACTAACACCCAGGTACCTATTTTACTGCTAGGTAAAATACCTAGGTAGTTAAAATGTTACCTAGGTAGGTAACAGGGGCATTGTGTGAAAGAAACTCTGCCCATTGTTTCTCGCCGGCGCCTGGGATCGAACCCAGGACCACAGGATCACAAGTCCAGCGTGCTGTCCGCTCGGCCGACCGGCTCGACCGGCTGGTGGTGAAACACAGTGCATGGGTACCACAGATTTCAGTCAACTGTTCAAATGTCCTGTGTTACAAATAAGGATAGGCTCCTGGAAGGCTTATATATATATATTGTGCTCACTCTACTGTTCCTACCTATAGGCTCAGAGCTGCCTAGGAATGCTGGCTTTGAGACTCTTAACTAATCCTAGTCAAGTGGTTTGCCACCCTCACACACAAGCTCCACATTTCTCTAAGAAACCCTATTAAGGCACTGCCGGCAAGAACCCTATTAAGGCACTGCCGGCAAGAACCCTATTAAGGCACTGCCGGCAAGAACCCTATTAAGGCACTGCCGGCAAGAATCCTATTAAGGCAATGCCGGCAAGAATCCTATTAAGGCACTGCCGGCAAGAATCCTATTAAGGCACTGCCGGCAAGAATCCTATTAAGGCACTGCCGGCAAGATTCACTTCGCTTGCTATTGTGTGAGGGATGCTATTGCGGGGCACAGTGAGTGAGCATTATTGAGAAGAGACCATATTCAATGTCTGAGGGTGCGGCCTGGCTGCTATGGAGTGGAGCACCTGACCCCTCACGTCTGCTCTGCCTAGAGGCTGGGAACAGACTGATAATGTGAGTGGAAGGCCACTGTTCCCCACCTTACTCATCCTGTGAGAGGTAGAGCACGGTGCACCCCATTCTCATTCTGTTAGCGGTAGGGCACTGTTCACCATATACTCATCCTGTGTGCAGTAGGGCACTGTTCACCATATACTCATCCTGTGTGCAGTAGGGCACTGTTCACCATATACTCATCCTGTGTGCAGTAGGGCACTATGCACCTAATACGCAGCCTTTGAGCGGTAAAGCAATGTAACGAATACTCATCCTGTGAGCGGTAGAGCACTATTCACCCCATATTTATCCTGTGCGTGGAAGGGCACTACAAACCCCGTACACATCCTGTGCGCAGAAGGGCACTACAAACCCCGTACACATCCTGTGCGCAGAAGGGCACTACAAACCCCGTACACATCCCTTGTGCGTGGTAGGGCACTACAAACCCCGTACACATCCTGTGCGTGGTAGGGCACTACAAACCCCGTACACATCCTGTGCGTGGTAGGGCACTACAAACCCCGTACACATCCTGTGCGCAGAAGGGCACTACAAACCCCGTACACATCCTGTGCGTGGTAGGGCACTACAAACCCCGTACACATCCTGTGCGTGGTAGGGCACTACAAACCCCGTACACATCCTGTGCGTGGAAGGGCACTACAAACCCCGTACACATCCTGTGCGCAGAAGGGCACTACAAACCCCGTACACATCCCTTGTGCGTGGTAGGGCACTACAAACCCCGTACACATCCTGTGCGTGGTAGGGCACTACAAACCCCGTACACATCCTGTGCGCAGAAGGGCACTACAAACCCCGTACACATCCTGTGCGCAGAAGGGCACTACAAACCCCGTACACATCCTGTGCGTGGTAGGGCACTACAAACCCCGTACACATCCCTTGTGCGTGGTAGGGCACTACAAACCCCGTACACATCCCTTGTGCGTGGTAGGGCACTACAAACCCCGTACACATCCTGTGCGTGGTAGGGCACTACAAATCCCGTACACATCCTGTGCGCAGAAGGGCACTACAAACCCCGTACACATCCTGTGCGTGGTAGGGCACTACAAACCCCGTACACATCCTGTGCGTGGTAGGGCACTACAAACCCCGTACACATCCTGTGCGTGGAAGGGCACTTCAAACCCCGTACACATCCTGTGCGTGGAAGGGCACTACAAACCCCGTACACATCCTGTGCGTGGAAGGGCACTACAAACCCCGTACACATCCTGTGCGTGGAAGGGCACTTCAAACCCCGTACACATCCTGTGCGTGGAAGGGCACTACAAACCCCGTACACATCCTGTGCGTGGTAGGGCACTACAAACCCCGTACACATCCTGTGCGTGGTAGGGCACTACAAACCCCGTACACATCCTGTGCGTGGTAGGGCACTACAAACCCCGTACACATCCTGTGCGTGGTAGGGCACTACAAACCCCGTACACATCCTGTGCGTGGTAGGGCACTACAAACCCCGTACACATCCTGTGCGTGGTAGGGCACTACAAACCCCGTACACATCCCTTGTGCGGTTGAGCACTACAAACCCCGTACACATCCTGTGCGTGGTAGGGCACTACAAACCCCGTACACATCCTGTGCGTGGTAGGGCACTACAAACCCCGTACACATCCCTTGTGCGGTTGAGCACTACAAACCCCGTACACATCCTGTGCGCAGAAGGGCACTACAAACCCCGTACACATCCTGTGCGTGGTAGGGCACTACAAACCCCGTACACATCCTGTGCGTGGTAGGGCACTACAAACCCCGTACACATCCCTTGTGCGGTTGAGCACTACAAACCCCGTACACATCCTGTGCGCAGAAGGGCACTACAAACCCCGTACACATCCTGTGCGCGGTAGGACACAATGCACTCCGTACTCATCCGGTAAGCGGTCTGGCACTGTGCACCCAATATTCATCTTGAGAGCGACAGAACACTGTGCACCCCGTATTTCATCTGCAGGCGCAAGGGCACTGTGCACCCCATAGTAGTCCTGTGTGAGCGGTAGATCACTGTGTACCCTGTACTCATCCTATGAGCAGAATGGCTCTGTGCACTTTGTACTCTTCCTGTGAGCGGTTGGGCACTGTGCACTAGATACCAATCCTGTGAGCTGTTGAGCACTGTGCACCCCATACTCATCCTGTGAGCAGTGGGGAAATGTTCACCCAATACTCATCCCTTAAGTGGTAGGGCATTGTGAACCATATAAGCATCCTGTGAACAGTAAAGGACTCTCCACCCCATACTCATCCTGTGAGCGGTAGATCACTGTGCACCCTGTACTCATGCTATGAGCAGAACGGCACTGTGCACCCGTACTCTTCCTGTGAACTGTTGGACCTTATGCACCCTGTACTCATCCGGAGAGCGGTAGGGTTCTGTGCACCCCATTTTCTTCCTGAGAACGGTAAGGCACTGTGCAACAGATACCTATCCAGTGAGCGGTAGGGCACTGGGCAGTAGATACCCATCCTGTGATCGGTTGGGCTCTGTGTACCCGGACTCTGTGCACTCTGTGCACACAAATCCGGTGAGTGGTTGATCCTCATTCTCATTCTCTGAAGGGTAGGGCATTGTGCACCAGATACCCATCATGTGAACGGTAGAGCACTGTGCACTCCATACTCATCCTGTAAGTGGTAGAGCACTGTGCACTCCATACTCATCCTGCAAGTGGTAGAGCACTGTGCACTCCATACTCATCCTGCAAGTGGTAGAGCACTGTGCACTCCATACTCATCCTGCAAGTGGTAGAGCACTGTGCACTCCATACTCATCCAGTAAGTGGTAGAGCACTGTGCACTCCATACTCATCCAGTAAGTGGTAGAGCACTGGGCACCCCATACTCATCGTGTGAGCTGTATATGTGGGGTATTTCCTAGCAGGCATTTATATTTTTCTCGATTTCTTGAATTTACTTTAATTTATTAAGATTACTTCAAAGTGGACTGTATTTAAAAGTTTTACCTGCCAGGTGTTTACATGATCACAGGTGGGGGAAGGTGGGTTTTATACATATAGCCTATACCACAAATTGTGGTAATTGATATGCTACAAATTTTGTGTTAGTTCTACAAAATGATATATTGTTAAAATTGGTTAGTATAACTGTTAAACATTGGTCTCAGCTGATTAAGTTGTTTTAGCATAGTCATCTAACATTAGACACTGTCCACCACATGTAAACTGTCCTGGCTCTGTAATGGCGGATGTTAGTATTTATCAGAGCTAGGCCGGAGTCAGTAGCGTTTCGTGTAGGTTTAACAGCTCTCTACGACTTCTACAGTACGGTACAAGCTTACCTGTTGAATAATAACACTATAACAATTATACAGTAAAATGCTTGTCAATTGTTATGCCATATATAAATTCAAATAGTGTAATTATTTAAACCAGACGTACCCTTGTTTTGTGTTTTCCTGCTGCTAATAACCGGCTAACCTAACTAGAGTAAATTTGCCTAACTAGTACTAGACTTGAGGTTTAGTCGGGTAATTAGCACTTTCCATTATTGATGATTAGGTCACTGTGGCTAAATTCACTGCTTGGCGATCATTGTTCGATCTTTGAAGTGTAGCATGATGGACCTCATAGGCTGCTTGTGTGTGTTTACAATCAATCTGGGGCCAGATTCACGAAAGAACTTACGCAAACACTTACGAACCTGTACATCTTTTCTCAATCTTTGAGCGCTTTGTTTCCAATTATTAAACAGTTAATGAGCTCCGAAGCACCAGGAGGCTGTTTATAACAATAACAACAGTTGATTGGCAAGTTTTCATGCTTGTACACTGTTTAATAAATGTAACTAAAGCCGTCAAAGATTGAGGAAAGATGTACACGTTCGTAAGTGTTTGCGCAAGTGCTTTCGTGAATCTGGCCCCTGGCTCTTTCCCCTGCCGCTCATGACGCTCCCAAAATATGGTTCCACTTGTGATATATTTGACAATAGAAGGGAGCCTTTAAATTTAATGGTATATTTCATTAGGTTAAAGCTTAGAAAAACTTTTCTCTTAATTCTAATGGTGAGACTGGTAGTTTAACTACGTGTGGTGTTAAATGATTATAAGTTTATGACGTCACTGATATCCCATTTTCTGTAATCCGTTTACGACTAATGAATGTAACTAGTATATCTAGGTTTGCTGGTTTTATTGGGTGTAAGTAATTTTAGTATGTTAATATATTAATGTCTAGTATGTTAATGTCGGATTTTCCGACAGTAGAGCACTTTTCTCCACATTTTCATTCTGTGAGCGGAAGAGCACTGTGCACCATATACTCATCCTCTGAGCGATAGAGCACTGTGCACCATATACTCATCCTCTGAGCGATAGAGCACTGTGCACCATATACTCATCCTCTGAGCGATAGAGCAATGTGCACCCCATACCCCATACTCATCCAATGAATATATATATCTATATAAATATAAATGGAAATGTTCGTTTGTTCAAAATCGCTAATCTCCGAAAGTTCTTAACCGATTGCTTTGAAATTTTTACACAACGTTCCATTCGCATCCGAGCAGATTTCTATATACATACTATATAGATGTCACGCCTGTGACGGAAAAAAACATGCTTTTTCTGAAAAACTGTGTTTTTCATGTGTTTTTCATGTGAGAGAAATCTTCAAAACCTCTTTACCGATTGCTTTGAAATTTTGACACAACGTTGCATTCGAATAGGCGCGTCTTTTTATACATCCACTATATACATGTCTCACCTGTGACAGGAAAAAAAAATATTGTTTTGAAAAACAGTGCCATCTGTTGGACGTAAGTGCAACACATGCTGTAATCTCTGAAAGTTCATCACCAAGTTTTTTAAAATTTTGGCACAACGTTGCATTCGAATAGGCGCATCTTTTTATATACCTACTATATAGATGCCACCCCTGTGACAGGTAAATACATGCGTTTTTTAATAACAGCGCCATCTGTTGCACATTATGGCAACATGCATGCTATACTAAATACGTCACGAATTCCATTTCAATGTTTCCGATTGCATTGATAAATTTTATTTTCATAGATTTCGATTTATTTTATTTTTTAGTGAATTATTTTGTGTGACATTGTGTTGGAGTTCAGCTAGGTTCTTTACCATACCGTTCACTTCGTAAGTATAAGTATAGATGCCACACCTGTGACAGGTAAAACTATGCTTTTCTTGATAAACAGCGCCATCTGTTGCATGTAGGAGCAACACACATGCTATACTAGATATGTTACAATTACATTTCAATGTTTCTGATTGCATTAACAAATTGAATTTTCAAAGATTTTGATTTATTTTCATTTTGATTTAATTATTTTGTGTGAATTGCATTCGAATTGAGCTGTGTTCTTTACCAGACCGGCCATTTCGTGAGTGTTCTTTCTTTTTATATTTTTTCATATTTTCATTTAATTTTTAACTGTTTTTCATATATTTCAGTGATGGGAACATCAGATCATTTGATGTTCCCAATTTTCTGATGGGAACATCAGACCATTTGGGAAGGCATCGGACGAGGGAGTGGGGAATGGTGGGGATGACGAGGGGACGGATAACAGAGATGGTAGGGAGGTCGAAGGGACAAGGGAAGGGATAATTATGGGGAAGGACAAGGGAACGGGGGAGTTTGGGATAGTGGGGACGAGGGGATGGGGGAACAGAGAATGGTGGCGAGGTCAAAGGGACAGGAAAGGTTACAGTGTCCGGCCACAGCTATGCGTGGCCGGGCACTGCTAGTATGTATATTATATATATATATATATATATATATATATATATATATATATATATATATATATATATATATATATATATATAACTTTAGAACACTTTCCCACCAGGAGACTCGAACCCTAGCCAGCACAGAAGCCTTCCAGCAACTGGCATAACAGGTACGCCTTAACCCTCTCCACCACCCGCTCAGACCCTTAAAAGAGATGGTAATTTCGGAGTATTTATACTATACTATTATAAATACTCCGAAATTACCATCTCTTTTAAGGGTCTGAGCGGGTGGTGGAGCGGGTTAAGGCGTACCTGTTATGCCAGTTGCTGGAAGGCTTCTGTGCTGGCTAGGGTTCGAGTCTCCTGGTGGGAAAGTGTTCTAAAGTTGTATACTTGACTCTCGTGTTTAGGAGAGTTGTGCCTTATATATATATATATATATATATATATATATATATATATATATATATATATATATATATATATATATATATATATTATTAAATATGACCGAAAAAGTAAGATTAATAATTCTAACACGAATTTTCTCTATCTTTCTTACATTTCTTTTCACTGTTGATGGTAATTCAAAGATCAATTCTCCAAAATTCATTTTTATTATATTTTCCATTAAGGAACATATAATCTCTTCCCACAAACAAACCATCACCAGAGAAATCATAGCAAACAACACAGAAATCATCGATAGATACAGCGATAGCAGGCGGCTTGACGTCTGCGAGGCACTACACATCAAGAAGTCAACACCAGCAATCAACAGCCAATTAATGCACAACTATATTCTACCCACTTCAAGACTCCGCTCCAATATAGAAGCATCAAGAAATATGGACCAATAGGCTTTCTACAGTTACTTCCATTCAATAACCATTGTTTCGTGTTCTGTCTTGTGTTTGAATTTAATACCCATTCAATACCCATTGTTTCGTGTTCTGTCTAGTGTTGGAATTTAATACCCATTGAATACCCATTGTTGAAAGTTCGTTTTTCACCTCATCCACCTCACCCAAATGTAGATATAAACCTCGAAGATGTGTAAAGCTCTATTCAGTTTCAGTTGTGTGTTTGTAAACTAAAGTCTTTGAAAATGTAATAAGTTTTACGAAACGCGGTCAAGTGTCGCGTCAGACTAGAAATAAAAATGAATTTTGGAGAATTGATCTTTGAATTACCATCAACAGTGAAAAGAAATGTAAGAAAGATAGAGAAAATTCGTGTTAGAATTATTAATGTTACTTTTTCGGTCATATTTAAAAATATATGTCTACAGGAAAGACTGCTACCAAAATATACTAATATATATATATATATATATAACTGAAAACTCACACCCCAGAAGTGACTCGAACCCATACTCCCAGAAGCCACGCAACTGGTATGTACAAGACGCCTTAATCCACTTGAAAATGTCGTGATGGTCAAGTGGATTAAGGCGTCTTGTACATACCAGTTGCGTGGCTTCTGGGAGTATGGGTTCGAGTCACTTCTGGGTTGTGAGTTTTCAGTTGCATATTGTCCTGGGGACCATTCAGGCTTGTTCGCATATATATATATATATATATATATATATATATATATATATATATATATATATATATATATATATATATATATATATATATATAGGCATCACCATATACTCATGGAAGGAGGGTAGACAGTTGGTGTGGGACTACACATGTGTATCCACCCTGGCTGACACCTATGTACACTTCGGAGCTGATCAAGCAGGTGGGGCGGCCAACCACAGGGAAACAGCAAAATCACTCAAGTACAGGCGACTGGAAGGTCAATACCTCTTTGTTCCCATAGCGTCTGAGACGCATGGCCCCTGGGGCAAGAGTGCCTTGGGATTTCTCAAGGAATTGGGTTCCAAGCTCATTGACGTCACCAGAGACCCAAGGGCTTCCAGTTTTTTATTTCAGCGTCTCAGTGTGGCGATCCAGAGGGGAAATGCTTGCTGCGTCCTCGGTTCCTGTCCAGAAGCGGAGGAGCTTCAAGAGGTTCATAACCTTTAGGCATTTGTCTTGTATGTTTTGTAACCTTTAAATACACAATAAAGGAAAAAAAAAAAAAAAAAAAGGGAAGGGGGTGGTAGGAGAAAAGCACACAGAAACTGTGTTGGAGGGGACCCACATTCCCTCCAATGCGTTATGTGTGGTTTCCTCCGAGGCTATGGGTCCCCCTTCTTCCAGCCAGAGGTGGTACTCCCTTCCCTATATATATATAATATATATATATATAGGAGCAATGCAACTGGTATCTACAGGAATCCTGCTGCCAGGATTTTGTTTTGCATTGTATTCGTTTTCACCGACAAGCAACCCACAAACCAGCATTAGCAAATGACTCACAAACACTGACCAATTCCATTCACTTGGACTGCATGGGGCCTCAAACCGTGAGACCAGTCGATAGAGCTGAAGCTCTTTCGACAGTTATAATAAGGAAAGTTCCCAGAAGCAGCATCCTGCTGCCAAACTGTAACTGTCAAATGTTCGTCACTAGACTGACGAAAGACTACTACTGAAGCCCAGAGGAATTACTGACCCACGTCCACGTCACACATTATCATCCTCACTTCCGTGGAAATGTGGATATTCGGTCCAGGTGAATGGATTGTTTTTTGCACAGAAGTTCCAATGACAATTTTCAATTGTTTTCAATTGACAATTTTTCAATGACAATTGTGGATGACAATTTTCACTGACCAATGTCTGAGACCAGTGAGTAGTGTGAGCATGTACTGACCCATCATGAGACTAGTGAGTAGTGTGAGCATGTACTGACCCATCATGAGACCAGTGAGTAGTGTGAGCATGTACTGACCCATCATGAGACTAGTGAGTAGTGTGAGCATGTACTGACCCATCATGAGACTAGTGAGTAGTGTGAGCATGTACTGACCCATCATGAGACTAGTGAGTAGTGTGAGCATGTACTGACCCATCATGAGACTAGTGAGTAGTGTGAGCATGTACTGACCCATCATGAGACCAGTGAGTAGTGTGAGCATGTACTGACCCATCATGAGACTAGTGAGTAGTGTGAGCATGTACTGACCCATCATGAGACCAGTGAGTAGTGTGAGCATGTACTGACCCACCATGAGACCAGTGAGTAGTGTGAGCATGTACTGACCCACCATGAGACCAGTGAGTAGTGTGAGCATGTACTGACCCATCATGAGACCAGTGAGTAGTGTGAGCATGTACTAACCCATCATGAGACTAGTGAGTAGTGTGAGCATGTACTCACCCATCATGAGACTAGTGAGTAGTGTGAGCATGTACTGACCCATCATGAGACCAGTGAGTAGTGTGAGCATGTACTGACCCATCATGAGACTATTGAGTAGTGTGAGCATGTACTCACCCATCATGAGACTAGTGAGTAGTGTGAGCATGTACTCACCCATCATGAGACTAGTGAGTAGTGTGAGCATGTACTGACCCATCATGAGACCAGTGAGTAGTGTGAGCATGTTCTGACCCATCATGAGACTAGTGAGTAGTGTGAGCATGTACTCACCCATCATGAGACCAGTGAGTAGTGTGAGCATGTACTGACCCATCATGAGACCAGTGAGTAGTGTGAGCATGTACTGACCCATCATGAGACCAGTGAGTAGTGTGAGCATGTACTGACCCATCATGAGACCAGTGAGTAGTGTGAGCATGTACTGACCCATCATGAGACCAGTGAGTAGTGTGAGCATGTACTGACCCATCATGAGACCAGTTAGTGTGAGCATGTACTGACCCATCATGAGACCAGTGAGTAGTGTGAGCATGTACTGACCCATCATGAGACCAGTGAGTAGTGTGAGCATGTACTGACCCATCATGAGACCAGTGAGTAGTGTGAGCATGTACTGACCCATCATGAGACCAGTGAGTAGTGTGAGCATGTACTGACCCATCATGAGACCAGTGAGTAGTGTGAGCATGTACTGACCCATCATGAGACCAGTGAGTAGTGTGAGCATGTACTGACCCATCATGAGACCAGTGAGTAGTGTGAACATGTACTGACCCATCATGAGACTAGTGAGTAGTGTGAGCATGTACTGACCCATCATGAGACTAGTGAGTAGTGTGAGCATGTACTGACCCATCATGAGACTAGTGAGTAGTGTGAGCATGTACTGACCCATCATGAGACCAGTGAGTAGTGTGAGCATGTACTGACCCATCATGAGACCAGAGAGTAGTGTGAGCATGTACTGACCCATCATGAGACCAGTGAGTAGTGTGAGCATGTACTGACCCATCATGAGACCAGTGAGTAGTGAGAGCATGTACTCACCCATCATAAGATCGTCGCCCTGTGAGTCAGTGGCATCACACATCGTGTCGTTCCTCAGTGCTTTCTCTACAAACATCTTCACCGCCTCCCTGCTGAGTACATATCCTGACCCTGCACCACAGCCACAGTTAGAGAGTGTGGGTCAGAGAGTGAGACAGTGAGAGAGAGAGAGAGATAGAGAGAGAGAGAGAGAGAGAGAGAGAGACAGAGAGAGAGAGAGAGAGAGAGAGAGAGAGAGAGAGAGAGAGAGAGAGAGAGAGAGAGAGAGAGACAGAGAGAGACAGAGAGAGAGAGAGAGAGAGAGAGAGAGAGAGAGAGAGAGAGAGAGAGAGAGAGAGAGAGAGAGAGAGAGAGAGAGAGAGAGAGACCGAGCGTGAGAGATAGTGAGATAGTGAGAGAGATTGAGATAGAGAGAGAGAGAGTGAGAGAGAGACCGAGCGTGAGAGATAGTGAGACAGTGAGAGAGAGAGAGAGAGAGAGAGAGAGAGAGAGAGAGAGAGAGAGAGAGTGAGAGAGAGACCGAGCGTGAGAGATAGTGAGACAGTGAGAGAGATTGAGATAGAGAGAGAGAGTGAGATAGAGAGTAAGAGTGAGTGAGACAGAGAGTAAGAGAGTGAGAGTATGAGTGAGAGAGTGTGAGAGTGTGAGTGAGACGGGACAATGGGAGGGGCAAGACAGGAAAGGTACCATTAGTCTTAAGGATACGCAATATGGTAAATATATTAACTATCACAATTATCGAGATAAGAACACAATTATTTAACGTCATGCAGTCTCTCAGCCACGTTAATAGTTCATGCAGTCTCTCAGCCACGTTAATAGTTCATGCAGTC
>NC_091216.1:2134960-2242460 GCF_040958095.1 Procambarus clarkii
AGACAGAGAGAGAGAGAGAGAGAGAGAGAGAGAGACAGAGAGAGAGAGAGAGAGAGAGAGAGACAGAGACAGAGAGAGAGAGAGAGAGAGAGAGAGAGAGAGACAGAGAGAGAGAGAGACAGAGAGAGAGAGAGAGAGAGAGAGACAGAGACAGAGACAGAGAGAGAGAGAGAGAGAGAGAGAGAGAGAGAGAGAGAGACAGAGAGAGAGAGAGAGAGAGAGAGAGACAGAGACAGAGACAGAGACAGAGAGAGAGAGAGAGAGAGAGAGAGAGAGAGAGAGAGAGAGAGAGAGAGAGAGAGAGAGAGAGAGAGAGGGAGTGACATTTAGTGACTGTATGTGATTCTTTGGTAACTGTATGCGAAACTTAGGTGATTGAATGTGACAGTTGGATAACTACATGTGACACTATGGAAACTGTGACACTTGAGTTTCTGTATGTGACACTTGGATAACTATATGTGGCACTTTTGTACCTGTATGTGTCACTTGGGTAACTATCTGACACTTGGTGACATGTATGTGACACTTGGGTGACTGTATGTGTGACACGTGTGATAACTGTATGTGACACTTGGTGACTGGATGTTCCACTTTGGTAACTGTATGTGACACTAGGTGACTGTATGTAACACTTTGGTAACTGTATGCGAAATTTAGGTGACTGTATGTGACACTTGGATAACTATATATGACTCTTTGGTGACTGTATGGGACACTGGGGTGACTGTATGTGACACTTGGGTAATTCTATATGACACTTGGGTGACTGTATGTGACACTTAGGTAACTTTATGTGACACTTGGGTGTCTGTATGTGACACTTGGGTACCTGTATGTGACACTTGGGTGACTGTATGTGACACTTGCGAACCTGTATGTGACGCTTGGGTGACTGCATGTAACACATGTGATAACTGTATGTGACCCTTTGGTGACTGTATGTGACACTTGGGTAACTGTATTTGACTCTTGAAATTGAAATTGAAATTGAAATAAGTTTATTGAGGTAAAATACACACAAAGGGATGAGGTAGCTCAAGCTATTCTCACCCCGTTCAGTACATCGTGTTAATACATACATAGACACACATCACAAACAATAAACATATTACCAAACATTCTGAGAGATAAACATATACATTTCCTCTTTCACAAGTAGTATGGTATCAGACGTACACACAGATACTTTTATGACCTAGGTATACTGTATAGACAATTTTATTTGACTCTTGGGTGACCGTATGTGAAACTTGGGTAATTGTATGTGATATTTGTGGTAACTGTTTGTGTCACTTGGGTAACTTTATGTGAAACTTGGGTTGCTGTATGTGACACTTGGATAACTATATGTGACACTTTGGTAACTGTATGTGACACTTGGGTAACTGTATGTAACACTTGGGTAGCTGTATGTGACACTTTGGTGACTGTATGGGACACTTGGGTGACTGTATGTGACACTTGGGTAACTCTATGTGACACTTGGGTATATGTATGTGACACTTGGATACCTTACCTTGAGGTGCTTCCGGGGCTTAGCGTCCCTGCGGCCCGGTCGTCGACCAGGCCTCCTGGTTGCTGGACTGATCAACCAGGCTGTTGGGCGCGGCTGCTCGCAGCCTGACGTATGAGTCACAACCTGGTTGATCAGGTATCTTTTGGAGGTGCTTATCCAGTTCTCTCTTGAACACTGTTAGGGGTCGGCCAGTTATGTCCCTTATGTGTAGTGGAAGCGTGTTGAACAGTCTCGGGCCTCTGATGTTGATAGTTCTCTCTTGAACACTGTGAGGGTCGGCCAGTTATGTCCCTTATGTGTAGTGGAAGCGTGTTGAACAGTCTTGGGCCTCTGATGTTGATAGAGTTCTCTCTCAGAGTACCTGTTGCACCTCTGCTCTTCAAAGGGGGTATTCTGCACATCCTGCCATTCCTCCTGGTCTCATGTGATGTTATTTCTGTGTGCAGGTTTGGGACCAGCCCCTCTAATATTTTCCACGTGTAAATTATTATGTACCTCTCCCGCCTGCGCTCAAGGGAGTACAGTTTTAGGCTCTTTAGTCGGTCCCAATAGTTTAGATGTTTTACTGAGTGGATTCTAGCAGTAAAGGATCTCTGCACGCTCTCCAGGTCAGCAATTTCTCCAGCTTTGAAAGGTACTGTCATTGTGCAGCAGTACTCCACTCTAGAGAGCACAAGCGTTTTGAAAAGTATCATCATCGGTATAGCATCTCTAGTGTGAAAAGTTCTTGTTATCCAACCTGTCATTTTTCTTGCAGTTGTGACGGCTACTTTATTGTGTTCTTTAAAGGTAAGGTCTTCCGACATGAGTACACCCAGATCCTTTACATTGCCTTTTCGTTCTATGTTATGATTTGCCTGAGTTTTGTACGTGGTTTCCGTTTTTATATTTTCATTTTTTCCATAGCGCATGAGCTGGAACTTATCTTCGTTAAACACCATATTATTTCCTGTAGCCCATAGAAAGACCTGATCTACATCTGACTGGAGGTTCGAAGTGTCCTCTATGTTGCCTACTCTCATGAAGATCCTAGTGTCATCTGCAAAGGATGATACAGTGCTATAGGTTGTGTTCTTGTCTATGTCCGATATGAGGATGAGAAAAAGTACTGGAGCAAGCACAGTACCCTGGGGGACTGAGCTCTTCACGGTTGATGGGCTGGATTTTATTTTGTTGACTATTACACATTGGGTTCTGTTGGTCAGGAAATTATAGATCCATCTGCCTATTTTTCCGGTAATTCCTTTTGAACGCATTTTATGTGCAATAACACCATGGTCACATTTATCAAAAGCTTTTGCGATATCTGTGTAAATTACATCAGCGTTTTGTTTGTCTTCCATAGCATCTAATGCCATATCATAGTGGTCCAGCAACTGCGACAGGCAAGAGCGCCCTGTTCTGAAACCATGTTGTCCGGGGTTATGGAGATAATGTGATTCCATGTATTTTCTGATCTTACTTCTTAGCACTCTCTCAAAAATTGTTTTATGATGTGCGATGTTAGTGCTATTGGTCTGTAATTTTTGGCCTCTGCCTTATTTCCTCCTTTATGAAGTGGTGCTATCTCTGCTGTTTTTAGTATATCAGGAATAACGCCAGTATCTAGGCTTTGTCTCCACAGAATGTGGAGGGCCTGCGATAGTGGTTTTTTACAGTTCTTTATGAATATGGAGTTCCAAGAATCCGGGCCTGGTGCAGAGTGCATAGGCATACTGTTTATGACTTCTTCAAAATCCAGTGGGGATAGGGCGACGTCTGATATATGATTTGATGTTGGTATCGTATCCATGAAAAATTCATTGGGTTATCAATCTTTAGTGTGTTTAATGGCTCGCTGAAAACAGAGTCGTACTGCTTCCTCAGTAGCTCGCTCATTTCTTTGTTGTCATCGGTGAAAGTTCCATCTCCCTTTCGCAGGGGCCCCGATACTAGATGTGGTTTTTGATCTTGACTTTGCATAGGAGAAAAAATATTTCGGATTTCCCTCTATTTAACTGATGGCCTTTTGCTCTCTTTGCCTCTCCTGGGTTTTGTATGATTCTTGTAGCTTCCGTTCAATTGTTTCTATTTCTCTACCTAACCTTCTTCGCCGTTCTTGAGATAGGGTGCGACTCTCAAGTTGTTCCGCGATTCGTTTTCTTCGCCTATATAGGGAACGACGTTCCCGTTCCAATCTGCATCTCTTTCTCTTTTTTCTTAGAGGTATGCGGTTTGAACATATTTCTAGTGCTACTGAGCTTATTTTTTCCAGGCACTGGTTCAGGTTTGCATTTTCTAGCTGTTCTTCCCAGTTTATTTCTGTGAAGTCCTGGTTTATTTGCTTCCAGTTTATCTGTTTATTATTGAAGTTGAATTTGCTGAAATCTCCTCCACCGGGAATCTGGACTGGTTTTGAAGGTCTACTCCCCATGGTTGTCATAACTTCAATTAAGTTGTGATCTGAGTAACAGGTATTTGTAATCATTATGTTCCTGATCAATTCATCATTATTAGTGAAAATGAGGTCTAGCGTGTTCTCCTTCCTAGTTGGTTCTACTGTTTGCTGGTTTAAGGCAAACCTGTCGCACATCCGTAGCAGGTCATTTGCATGTGCTTGTTCATTTAGGCTACTTCCTGGTATTCTTTCTGATATTACTGTATTAGCCAGGTGCTTCCATTTCAGGTGCCGTAGGTTGAAGTCCCCAAGCAGGATGATGTTCGGAGCTGGATTTGTAAGGTTTTCCAAGCAGTGTTCTATTTTCATTAGTTGGTCTTTAAACTGCTGAGGGTTTGCCTCCGGTGACTTATATACAAGGACAATAACTACATTTAAAATCTCTATTTTGATTATCAGCACTTCCACCATATCATTTGAGGTGTTTAGCAGCTCAGTACAGATGAGTGTGTCTTTGATGTAGAGGCTGACCCCACCCTGAAGCCGGTGTTTCCTATCACATCTGAAAAGATTGTACTCTGAGATCCATATTTCACCATCATGGTAGTCCTTTATGTGGGTTTCTGTTAGGGCTGCAAACACTGCATTTGACTCATGAAGGAGACCATCTATAAAGTTAACTTTGTTGGTTTTGCGTGTTTTTATACCCTGGATGTTGGCAAATATAAATGATGTTATCGTGTTAGTGGAAGTGCTGGAAGCCTTACTTGGTGTTAATATCTGAGGCTCTGGTAAGGAGGCCACTGTGTTTGCGTCCAGGGTGTGTCGTTTTGGAAGTGATTCGTCCAGTTTTGGTAGTAGGACGGGTGTTGTGTGGTGTAGTACCTGTGTGCTTGTTGGTAATTTGTATTCCAGTCTTGTGGGTATCTCCGTTCCCCTCTGTAATCCTGTAGTGGTTCCATCTGACTGTTCCTCTCTCTTATATTTACTACTCTGTTTCTGCCTTCCTCTAACAAATTTCCAGTAGTGTCATATTGATCTTCCCGTCTATAACGCTCTGTGCCTCTCACATGGAATTCCGGACACTGAAGATTGTAGCATTTTTTGTCCCTAATTGAAAATTGACATAATTTAGGGTGGAAGTATCTACACCCTGTTCCAAAACGGCATGTACCCCTCGCCAACATGTTCCTGCATTTTCGAGGATGCAGAAAATGGCATTTTGCTCCTTATTTTCCATATTTGCATATTCCTTTAGCGTAGAATTTGCAAATGTGTTCCGGTTTTGCGTTTTTCAAGGTATTTATATCTGTGACTGTCTTGTCTACCTCTTTATTGGAGCCATCTCTGTTTTTCGTCCCAATTCCTTCATCTATGCACTCTGTATAACTGTAAGTTATCTGGATAACTGTAAGTTACACTTGATTACTGTATGTGACACTTGGGTGACTGTATGTGACACTTGGGTAGCTGTATGTGACACTTGGGTGACTGCATATGACACTTGTTGAATGTGTCTGACACTTGGTGACTGTATGTGCCACTTTGGTAAATATATGTGACACTTGGTGACTGTATGTGACACTTGGGTAACTGTATGTGAAATTTAAGTAACTGTATGTGACACTTGGATAACTATATGTGAACCTATGGAAACTGTTTGTGACACTTGAGTTACTATATGTGACACTTGAGTAGCTGTATGTGACACTTGAGTAGCTGTATGTGACACTTGAGTAGCTGTATGTGAAACTTGGGTATCTGGGACACTTGGGTGACTGTATGTGACACTTGGGTAACTCAATGTGACACTTGGGTAAATGTATAAGGCACTTGGATGACTGTTTGTGACACTTGACTGTATGTGACATTTGGATGACTGTATGTGACACTTTATGACTGTGTGACACTTGATTGACTGTATGTGACACTTGAGTAGCTGTATGTGACACTTGAGTAGCTGTATGTGACACTTGGGTAACTGGGACACTTGGGCGACTATGTTACACTTGGGTAAATGTATAAGGCACTTTGATGACTGTTTGTGACACTTGACGACTGTACCTTACCTTGAGGTTACCTTGAGGTGCTTCCAGGGCTTAGCGTCCCCGCGGCCCGGTCGTCGACCAGGCCTCCTGGTTGCCGGACTGATCAACCAGGCTGTTGGACGCGGCTGCTCGCAGCCTGACGTATGAGTCACAGCCTGGTTGATCAGGTATCCTTTGGAGGTGTTTATCCAGTTCTCTCTTGAACACTGTGATGGGTCGGCCAGTTATGCCCCTTATTGTAGTGTTGAACAGTCTCGGACATCTTATGTTGATAGAGTTCTCTCTCAGAGTACCAGTTGCACCTCTGTTTTTTAACGGGGGTATTCTGCACATCCTGCCATGTCTTCTGATCTCATGTGATGTTATTTCTGTGTTCAGGTTTGGGACCAGCCCCTCTAATATTTTCCACGTGTAAATTATTATGTACCTCTCCCGCCTGCGCTCAAGGGAGTACAGTTTTAGGCTCTTTAGTCGGTCCCAATAGTTTAGAAGTTTTACTGAGTGGATTCTAGCAGTAAAGGATCTCTGAACGTTCTCCAGGTCAGCAATTTCTCCAGCTTTGAAAGGTGCTGTCATTGTGCAGCAGTACTCCACTCTAGAGAGCACAAGCGTTTTGAAAAGTATCATCATCGGTATAGCATCTCTGTATGTAACACTTGGATGACTGTATGTGACACTTTATTACTGTGTGACACTTCGATGACTGTGACACTTGGGAAGCTGTATGTGACACTAGGGTAACTGTATGTGACACTATGGAAACTGTTTGTGACACTTTAGCTACTGTATGTGACACTTGGATAACTATATGTGACACTTTGGTATATGTATGTGATCCTTGTGCAACTGTATGTGACACTTGTTGACTGTGTGTGAAACTCGGTGACTGTATGGGACACTTGGGTGACTGTATATGATACTTGTGATAACTGTATGTGACACTTGGTGACTGTATGTGCCACTTTTGTAACTGTATGTGAAATTGGTGACTGTATGCGACAGTTGGATAACTGTATGCGAAACTTAAGTGACTGTATATGACACTTAGATAACTATATGTGACACTATGTAAACTGTTTGTGACACTTGAGTTACTGTATGTGACACTTGGATAACTATATGTGACACTTTGTTAACTGTTTGTGACACTTGGGAAACTGTATGTAACACTTGGGTAGCTGTATGTGACACTTTGGTGACTGTACGGGACTCTTGGGAAAACTGTGTGTGTGACAATTGGTGACTGTATGGGACACTTGAGTGACTGTATGTGGCACTTGGGTAACTCTATTTGACACTTGGTTATATGTATGTATGTGACACTTGGCTGTATGTATATTACACTTGATGACTGTTTGTGACAATTGGATTAATGTATGTGACACACTTGAGTAGCTGTATGTGACACTTGAGTAGCTGTATGTGAAACGTGGGTATCTGGGACACTTGGGTGACTGTATGTGACACTTGGGTAAATGTATAAGGCACTTGGATGACTGTTTGTGACACTTGACTGTATGTGACATTTGGATGACTGCATGTGACACTTTATGACTGTGTGACACTTGAATGACTGTATGTGACACTTGGGTAGCTGTATGTGACACTTGAGTAGCTGTATGTGACACTTGAGTAGCTGTATGTGAAACTTGGGTATCTGGGACACTTGGGTGACTGTATGTGACACTTGGGTAACTCAATGTGACACTTGGGTAAATGTATAAGGCACTTGGATGACTGTTTGTGACACTTGACTGTATGTGACATTTGGATGACTGTATGTGACACTTTATGACTGTGTGACACTTGAATGACTGTATGTGACACTTGGGTAGCTGTATGTGACACTTGGGTAACTGTATGTGACACTTGTTGACTGTATGTGACACTTGGGTGACTGTATGTGTGACACTTGTGATAACTGTATGTGACACTTGGTGACTGTATGTGACACTTTTGGTAACTGTATGCGAAACTTAGGTGACTGTATGTGACACATGGATAATTATATGTGATACTATGAAAACGGTTTGTGACACATGAGTTACTGTATGTGACACTTGGATAACTATCTGTGACTCTTTGGTAACTGTATGTGACACTTGGGTAACTGTATGTAACACTTGGGTAACTGTGTGTAACACTTTGGTGACTGTATTCGACTCTTTGGTAACTGTGTGTGACACTTGGTGACTGTATGGGAAACTAAGGTGACTGTATGTCAGACTTGGGTAACTCTGTGTGTCACTTTGATACATGTATGTGACACTAGGATGACTGTATGTTACACTTGATGACTGTATGTGACACTTGGATGATTGTATGTGACATTTGAGTAACTTTATGTGACACTTGGGTGAATGTATGTAACACTTTGGTACCTGTATGTAACACTTCGGTGAATGTATGTGACACTTGGGGTAACTGTATGTGAAACTTAGGTAACTGTATGTGACACTTGGATAACTATATGTGACACTATGGGAACTGTTTTTGACACTTGAGTTATTGTATAAGGCCCTTGGTAAATTTATGAGACACTTTGGTAAATGTATGTGACCCTTGAGTAACATTATGTGACACTTGGGTAGCTGTATGTGACACTTTGTTGATTGTATGCGACTCTTGGGAAACTGTGTGTGACATTTGGTGACCGTATGGGACACTTGGGTGACTGTATGTGACACTTGGTTAACTCTATGTGACACTTGGGAAATGTATGTGACACTTGGATGACTGTTTGTGACACTTGACGACTTTATGTGACTCTTGGATGACTGTATGTGACACTTTGGGAACCTGAATATGACAATTGAGCGATTCTAAGTGACTCTCGGGTGAATGTATGTGACACTTTATGACAGTATGTGACATTTGGGTAACAGTATGTGACACTTCAGTGATTGTCTATGACACTTAGGTAACTATATGGGACATTTGTTGACTGTATGTGACATTTGGTGACTGTATGTGCCACTTTGGTAACTGTATGTGACATTTGGTGACTGGATGTGACACTTGGGTAACTGTAAGTTAAACTTAGGTAACTGTATGTGAAACTTGGATAACTATATGTAACACTTTGGTAAATATATGTGACCTTTGGGTAACTGTATGTAACACTTGGTGACTGTATGTAACACTTGGGTCGCTGTATGTGACACTTTGGTGACTGTATGCGACTCTTGGGTAACTGTGTGTCATATGGGTGACTGTATGTGACACTTGGGTAACTATGTGACACTTGGGTATATGTATGTGACACTTGGATGACTGTATGTTACACTGGATTACTGTATGTGACACATGGATGACTGAATGTGACAATTGGTTACCTTTATGTGACACTTGGGTGACTGTATGTGACACTTGGGTAGTTGTATGCGACACTTGGGAGACTGTATATGTGTATATGACACTTTGGTAATTATATGGGACACGTAGGTAAATGCATGTGACACTTGGGTAATTGTATGTGACACTTGCTGAATGTGTGTGACACTTGGTGACTGTATGTGACACTTTGGTAACTCGATGTGACACTTGGGTATATGTATATGACACTTGGATGACTGTATGTTTCACTTGAGTGACTGTATATGAAACTTGGATATCTATATGGGACACTTGGGTAAATGTATGAGACACTTGTGTGACTGTATGTGTGACATATGTGATAACTGTTTGTGACACTTGGTGACTGGATGTTCCACTTTGTATCTCTATCTGACACTAGGTGACTGTATGTGACACTTGGGTAACTGTGTGCGAAACTTACGTGACTGTATGTGACACTAGGATAACTATATGTGACACTAGGACAACTATATGTGACACTATGGAAACTGTTTGTGACACTTGAGTTACTGTATGTGACACTTGGATACCTATATGTGACACTTTGGTAACTGTATGTGATACTTGGGTGACTGTAACATTTGGGTGACTGTAAGTAACACTTGGGTGACTGTAACTCTTGGGTGACTGTATGTGACACTCGGGTGACTGTATGTAAGACTTGAGTGACTGTATATGACACTTGGGTGACTGTATGTAACACTTGAGTGACTGTATGTGACACTTGGGTGACTGTATGTGACACTTGGGTGAATGTATGTGACACTTGGGTGACTGTAGGTGACACTTGGGTGACTGTAGGTGACACTTGATTGACTGTAGGTGATATTTGAGTGACTGTATGTGACACATGAGTAACTGTATGTGATACTTGGGTGAATGTATGTGACACTTGGGTGACTGTATGTGACACTTGGGTGACTGTATGTCAGTCACACTTGGGTGACTGTATGTGATATTTGGATGTCTGTATGTGACACTTCGGTGATCGTTTGTGACACTTGATTGACTCTTTGTGATATTTGAGTGACTGTATGTGACACTTGAGTGACTGTGACACTTGGGTGACTGTATGTGACACTTGGGTGACTGTATGTGACACTTGGGTGATTGTATGTGACACTTGGGTGACATACAGTTGGAGAGATAAAAAGGTCTTGTACTCGGATCTTGTTATGTTGGAAAGGATATATATATGTAAACCGAGTGATGTGTCTGTCTCTGTCAGTGTGTCTTTCTTTCTGTTTTCTGTCTATTAGTCTCCATCTCTCTCTCTCTCTCTCTCTCTCTCTTTCTTTTTCTTCTTGCTCTCTCTCTACCACCTCACCTGGACCCACTTGGACTCACTGTCTCATGCTCCCTCCTATTCTTAACCTCTATCTCTGTCTGTCTGTCTGGCTGTCTGCCTCTCTCTCTCTCTCTCTTTCTCTTTCTCTCTCTTTCTTTCTTTCTCTCTCTCTCTCTCTCTCTCTCTCTTTTTCCCTCCCTCATATGATATCAAACTAGGTAAATTATATCTAATCAAATAGTTGTAGACAAAATATTGAGTTAGCATATTTCATATATAAATTTAATGTTTATCAAACAATTGATTTGCCAACACAAACAATTAAATCTTATTCATCAACAATTTCAACTCACTGTGAATCAATATGCCGTCACACACTACAGTTTCTCCCGAGTCTTTGAAGCACTAGGCAGACTGGCCAGCGAGTCAGGCCATATAAACAACATATGTATAGTTAGTGCAACTCTTGTTCTTCTCTCTCACTTCATTGTGCTTGTATACATATATCGCATAATGTTTATATTAAAAATAAATTATACATACAAATGTGGTCATCACATTGATAGTTATTTGCAGATTAATAATTTTTAACGCCTGTTTATTAATAAAGAAACAATTCTGAGGTAAAGATTGGAATCTCTTGGGTAACTTACGTGTCGTCATCCGCCTTGTAAAACCAGTCGTACTGAGACAAGTAGTGGTGGTAGACGTGGGTGTAGGCAGCCCTGGACTTGCTCCACAGCTCGCCCCTTCCCTCACCGACACCCAGGTTGATGGCTCCAAGCTCCGTGTCTGGGGATACCACCTTTGTAAACTCTACTATTCCGGGGAAGACACAGAGCTAGGAATTAGGGTCCAATGAGTGACCCTGAGTAGGCACATGAAAACTTGCAGAAAGATGTAAATATAAATAAGATAAAACAGTAGAAGCAAAAGAAGAAATTATGGAATTATGGAAGTATCCACAACAGTAGGGAAAGCCGCACCTGACACTTAGTTTACGATAATTAACCCGGCCATTACGAGAACAGCTGCGGGTCTGAGGATTACAAGAACAGCTGCGGGTCTGAGGATTACAAGAACAGCTGCGGGTCTGAGGATTACAAGAACAGCTGCGGGTCTGAGGATTACAAGAACAGCTGCGGGTCTGAGGATTACAAGAACAGCTGCAGGTCTGAGAAAGAGTCGACTGTCCTTAGGTCATTTGTCTGTGCTTCAAGGCATTACCTTTGTCTAAGTATTACAAGGAAACAATTACTGGATACAAAACTTCTAGCAGATCATCCTGACCTCTGCTACAGGTACTCATAGCTGGTCACGACCAGTCTGACCTCTGCTACAGGTGCTCATGGCTGTCACTACCAGAGCTGAGCCTGCTACAGGTACTCATAGCTGGTCACGACCAGTCTGACCTCTGCTACAGGTGCTCATGGCTGTCACTACCAGAGCTGAGCCTGCTACAGGTACTCATAGCTGGTCACGACCAGTCTGACCTCTGGTACAGGTGCTCATGGCTGTCACTACCAGAGCTGAGCCTGCTATAGGTACTCATAGCTGGTCACGACCAGTCTGACCTCTGGTACAGGTGCTCATGGCTGTCACTACCAGAGCTGAGCCTGCTACAGGTACTCATAGCTGGTCACGACCAGTATGACCTCTGGTACAGGTGCTCATGGCTGTCACTACCAGAGCTGAGCCTGCTACAGGTACTCATAGCTGGTCACGACCAGTATGACCTCTGGTACAGGTGCTCATGGCTGTCACTACCAGAGCTGAGCCTGCTACAGGTACTCATAGCTGGTCACGACCAGTATGACCTCTGCTACAGGTGCTCATGGCTGTCACTACCAGAGCTGAGCCTGCTACAGGTACTCATAGCTGGTCACGACCAGTATGACCTCTGCTACAGGTGCTCATGGCTGTCACTACCAGAGCTGAGCCTGCTACAGGTACTCATAGCTGGTCACGACCAGTATGACCTCTACTACAGGTGCTCATGGCTGTCACTACCAGAGCTGAGCCTGCTACAGGTACTCATAGCTGGTCACGACCAGTATGACCTCTGGTACAGGTGCTCATGGCTGTCACTACCAGAGCTGAGCCTGCTACAGGTACTCATAGCTGGTCACGACCAGTATGACCTCTACTACAGGTGCTCATGGCTGTCACTACCAGAGCTGAGCCTGCTACAGGTACTCATAGCTGGTCACGACCAGTATGACCTCTGCTACAGGTGCTCATGGCTGTCACTACCAGAGCTGAGCCTGCTACAGGTACTCATAGCTGGTCACGACCAGTATGACCTCTGCTACAGGTGCTCATTGCTGTCACTACCAGAGCTGAGCCTGCTACTGGTACTCATAGCTGGTCACGACCAGTATGACCTCTGCTACAGGTGCTCATGGCTGTCACTACCAGAGCTGAGCCTGCTACAGGTACTCATAGCTGGTCACGACCAGTATGACCTCTGGTACAGGTGCTCATGGCTGTCACTACCAGAGCTGAGCCTGCTACAGGTACTCATAGCTGGTCACGACCAGTATGACCTCTACTACAGGTGCTCATGGCTGTCACTACCAGAGCTGAGCCTGCTACAGGTACTCATAGCTGGTCACGACCAGTATGACCTCTGCTACAGGTGCTCATGGCTGTCACTACCAGAGCTGAGCCTGCTACAGGTACTCATAGCTGGTCACGACCAGTATGACCTCTGCTACAGGTGCTCATGGCTGTCACTACCAGAGCTGAGCCTGCTACAGGTACTCATAGCTGGTCACGACCAGTATGACCTCTACTACAGGTGCTCATGGCTGTCACTACCAGAGCTGAGCCTGCTACAGGTACTCATAGCTGGTCACGACCAGTATGACCTCTGGTACAGGTGCTCATGGCTGTTACTACCAGAGCTGAGCCTGCTACAGGTACTCATAGCTGGTCACGACAAGTATGACCTCTACTACAGGTGCTCATGGCTGTCACTACCAGAGCTGAGCCTGCTACAGGTACTCATAGCTGGTCACGACCAGTATGACCTCTGCTACAGGTGCTCATGGCTGTCACTACCAGAGCTGAGCCTGCTACAGGTACTCATAGCTGGTCACGACCAGTATGACCTCTGCTACAGGTGCTCATTGCTGTCACTACCAGAGCTGAGCCTGCTACAGGTACTCATAGTTGGTCACGACCAGTATGACCTCTGCTACAGGTGCTCATGGCTGTCACTACCAGAGCTGAGCCTGCTACAGGTACTCATAGCTGGTCACGACCAGTCTGACCTCTGGTACAGGTGCTCATGGCTGTCACTACCAGAGCTGAGCCTGCTACAGGTACTCATAGCTGGTCACGACCAGTCTGACCTCTGGTACAGGTGCTCATGGCTGTCACTACCAGAGCTGAGCCTGCTACAGGTACTCATAGCTGGTCACGACCAGTCTGACCTCTGGTACAGGTGCTCATGGCTGTCACTACCAGAGCTGAGCCTGCTACAGGTACTCATAGCTGGTCACGACCAGTATGACCTCTACTACAGGTGCTCATGGCTGTCACTACCAGAGCTGAGCCTGCTACAGGTACTCATAGCTGGTCACGACCAGTATGACCTCTGGTACAGGTGCTCATGGCTGTCACTACCAGAGCTGAGCCTGCTACAGGTACTCATAGCTGGTCACGACCAGTATGACCTCTGCTACAGGTGCTCATGGCTGTCACTACCAGAGCTGAGCCTGCTACAGGTACTCATAGCTGGTCACGACCAGTATGACCTCTGCTACAGGTGCTCATGGCTGTCACTACCAGAGCTGAGCCTGCTACAGGTACTCATAGCTGGTCACGACCAGTATGACCTCTGCTACAGGTGCTCATTGCTGTCACTACCAGAGCTGAGCCTGCTACAGGTACTCATAGTTGGTCACGACCAGTATGACCTCTGCTACAGGTGCTCATGGCTGTCACTACCAGAGCTGAGCCTGCTACAGGTACTCATAGCTGGTCACGACCAGTCTGACCTCTGGTACAGGTGCTCATGGCTGTCACTACCAGAGCTGAGCCTGCTACAGGTACTCATAGCTGGTCACGACCAGTCTGACCTCTGGTACAGGTGCTCATGGCTGTCA
Source organism: Procambarus clarkii (assembly GCF_040958095.1). NCBI lineage: Eukaryota > Metazoa > Arthropoda > Malacostraca > Decapoda > Cambaridae > Procambarus > Procambarus clarkii. The sequence goes on from NC_091216.1 coordinate 2,149,662, forward strand.
CTACCAGAGCTGAGCCTGCTACAGGTACTCATAGCTGGTCACGACCAGTCTGACCTCTGGTACAGGTGCTCATGGCTGTCACTACCAGAGCTGAGCCTGCTACAGGTACTCATAGCTGGTCACGACCAGTCTGACCTCTTGTACAGGTGCTCATGGCTGTCACTACCAGAGCTGAGCCTGCTACAGGTACTCATAGCTGGTCACGACCAGTCTGACCTCTGGTACAGGTGCTCATGGCTGTCACTACCAGAGCTGAGCCTGCTACAGGTACTCATAGCTGGTCACGACCAGTATGACCTCTACTACAGGTGCTCATGGCTTCGTGCCCACCAATCATTCTTCTCTTCATTTATTACAAGATATTTCACCTGCCTTTGGTGTGCTCCTCAGATATCGAACTTCTTGTTGATTTATTGTAACAATTTGGGAGCAAGAGTGAATGTATGCGCTTGCTACTGCCCAGAAGACGCTTGTACAGGTCTGAACACTGACGAGGTTCATACGCCACACTGATCAGTCTTGCTAATTAACATATAACCATTCTGATGAGGACCGTCGATCGTTTTTAAAAAGAGTCACTAACATTTTTTAAGATGTCTTTTGCCCATTTTGTTTGTGTTTTCAGTTAGGAGTTTGAGAGACGCTGATGATTCTGATATAGCTATATGATCCAGTGGGGGTGCACTGACCATTCTGAGGAACGCACAATACCAATCTGAGGAGAACCACTTCCATTTCTCAGTAGGGTTACAGACTGTTTGAAGAGTTGTCAGTTATTCTGAGTAGATCTCTGATTATTCAGTGGTGGTTCACGAAGAATTATGAAGAGGATCGCTGAATATTGTAGACGCTGTGATAAAAATACTTACTTATTATGTTGAATATGACTTTCTGGTTGACATCATCTGAAATAAAAAATTCTCCAAAAAATGGAAACATTTCCATATCTTCATTTTGTAAGCCACTGTACAAAAGAGTCTACTTATTTGTTTAATAAGTATAATATTTGTTTAATAATATTTGTCTACTTATTTATTTATAACTTTCAGGTTTTTGTGAATTTGTTAGGTCGGTGAAATTTTCATTAGATATTTGTTTAAGTATTCTCTTTGTCACTGCTAATGAAACACCCATATCAATTTCTACCACTGGTTTTCTGCAGGCTGTCTTAGCAAGCATATCAACAGTGTCATGCCTTGAGATGCCAACATGTGATGGTATCCATAGGAATTTAATCTCAAATCTGTTTTCTTTGGCAGCCAAATCATTCATTCGAATATCACTGACTATTTTCTGGGTGTCACTACTATGTGCGTTCAATGCCAGGAGTGCACTCTGCGAGTCACAGTATATAAGTCCACTGCCTTTGTCTTTTAAAAATTCAGTGGCAAGGTATATGCCTGCAAGTTCGGTTTGAGTTGTACTTGCCCAGTCATTGACGCGCTTCATTGCTATATGTACGAGAGATGATTGTTCAAATATGTTACATGCACATCCGGTACATCGTCCACCTTCTTCTACAGAGCCTTCGGTATAGCACTGATACACATCGTTACCCATACTCTGAGTACTTTCAGTGATGCTTTTCAGTGTTATCTGTTTTAATAATGTAGTGTGCACACTATTTTTCTTGGGTGCATTTACAAAATCAACTGATAGATCCCAGTTATCCAATGGAGTAATTGGCTGATTAATCATTAGTTGAGTTGGGTACATATTTAATATTTTGATGGAGTTGGCTACCTTGCAGAACCAATATACATAATCAGATTTCGTTCTTCTATAGACCTCAGGTGAGTGCAGCATATTAGAAAGTTTAGCTTGAAACTTCATGTGTTGTCTAAATCTACTCAATGCCTTCACGCCGAAAACTGTGCTAATAGACAAAATTCTCTCACTTATGGTAGGTAATTTTAACTCTGCTCTCATATTAACTATTCTCGTGGACTTTGGAGCCCCAAGGATGAGACGCATAGCTTCATTTTGCAAGATTTCAAGAGATTTCAGCTCTTTGTCAGTATACAGTGTGAGATGTAGAGCATTGTAGTCAATCACAGAGCGTATAAATGATACATAAAACATTCTAGCAAGTCTCACGTTAGGTCCATGATTGACACCAACAAGGACCCGCAAGGGCTTTAATCTCTCCCACAGTCTCCTCTTGAGAGAAGAAAGGTACCCAGGGTCGTTAATGGGGACACCAAGGTATCTGTAAGACTCGCAGTTCTCAAGTGCTCGACCATCTATATGATAATTGGCTGGTGGAATACCACATGGAATGAGGGCACGAGTTTTCTGTACAGAGATAAGGAGGCCACATTCCTCAGCTCTAGTAGCAAAAGCGTCGAGCAGAGTAAGTAAGTAATTATCAAAAGAAGGCACCAAACCGGGAAGGCTATGTAGCACCATCAAATACGCAAAATAATCAGAGGGCAATAAATATCACCAAGGATGCCAATACGAGAACAAAAACGCATAAGGCGAACGATATCAAAAGTATCCGAGTCACCAAGAATTCTATCGAGGGAGAGGTGACCGCGAGGGGCGGTCGGAAAGCAAGACACACTCTCGTCCTGGAAGTCAGGACATTCAAGAAGGACATGCACGACCGTAAGAGGGACAATGCAACTAGGACAATAAGGAGCAGGGCGGCGCTCCATCAAGTGACCATGGGTTAAGCGAGTATGGCCAATACGCAACCTCGCCAGAGCTGTTTCCCACCGCCGGTTATGGTGGAAGGAGGACTGCCACGAGGAAACACAACATTTAAGAGTACGTAGCTTGTTACCAGTAACAGACAACCAAGAAGCCTGCCAACGGGCAGGCTTCTTGGCTTCTTCAGACTGAGGAATGAAGAAGGCTTCTTCAGACTGAGGAATGGATAACCGGGTAAAAGTCGGAATACGGAATGCCCTTACGAGAGATGGGACAAGAGCGGACAGCTTCCTTGGCGGCAGCATCCGCACGCTCATTTAAAGACACACCAATATGGCTGGGAACCCAACAAAACTCAACCGACTTAAATTTACTGTGAACGAGAAACAGCCAATGCTGGATCTCGACAACTACTGGATGAACCGGATTAAAGGACCCGAGAGCCATGAGGGCACTTCGAGAGTCAACAACAACTACAAAGGAAGACTGACAACGAGAAAGCAGGAGACGAAGAGCATAGAGAATAGCATAAAGTTCCGCTGTAAAGATGCTAGTCTCCGGAGGCAAGCGACACATATAAGTGCGATCAGGAAAAACAACAGAGTAGCCAACACCGTCCGCTGACTTAGACCCATCGGTGAAGACAGAAACGGAGCGGGAGTGAGAAGAAAAGTGCTCGAGGAAAAGGCATTTTAGAACCGTAGGAGGGGTAAAAGCTTTAGTGATACGGGTCAAGGATGTACAAAACCGCAGAAGAGGGACCCTCCACGGGGGCAAAGAAGGAACAACACGAGGAGAAACATCAGAAATACGAACGGAAAGAGAATCCTGCAGGCGAGATAATCGGACAGAAAGAAGGAGGTGGTGAAGAGGAACAGGAACCGCAGGAGGGGTAAATGTTAAAGCACGACAGAGGCGAGAGGAAGGATGTTGCAAGGACCGCGCAAAATAGCGAAGACAGTAGCGATCACGGCGGTCCTGGAGAGACAGGAAGCCAGTGTCAACATACAAGCTAAGGACGGGAGTCGAACGAAAGGCACCAGAACTGAGGCGCAACCCAGTATGGTGCAAAGCATCAAGACGGCGAAGAGTAGAAGGAGAAGCAGACGAGTAAGCAGGGCAACCATAATCGAGCTTAGACAGGACGAGAGAGGAATGTAAAGCAAGGAGAGTGCGCCTATCTGCCCCCCAAGAAGTATGGGACAAGACCCGAAGGAGGGTAAGGGCCTTAGAGCACTCAACACAGAGGTAAGAGATATGGGGAGACCAAGACAAACGAGTGTCAAGGAATAACCCCAAAAGCTTCGCGGAATCTTTGTATTCAAGGGGATGACCATAAAGTGACAAAGAGGGACGAAGAACAACCCGTTTCCGCGTAAATGTCATGGCACAAGTCTTAGATGTAGAGAACTTGAAGCCATGATCAGTGGCCCAAGACGACACGGCATCAATTGCAAGTTGAAGCCGGCATTGAAGGAGAGGCGAATCATCACCCTGACAACAAAGGGTAAGATCATCGACATAGAGAGCGGAGAAGACACTAGAAGGAAGAGAGGAAAGAAGACCATTGAGGGCAACCAGAAAAAGAGTAGTGCTCAGAACACTACCCTGGGGCACACCTTCGTATTGCTGAAAAGAGGGAGAGAAAGCGGTACCAAGGCGCACCCGAAAGGAACGACGAGAGAGGAAGCTGCGGAGAAAGAGAGGGAGATGACCACGAAGGCCAAAAGAATGAAGTTGAGATAGGATATGATAACGCCAAGTGGTGTCGTAAGCCAAGTGGTGTTGCCGTCAAAAAGGACGGCAACAACGGAGGTCTTCGCAGCAAAAGCAGTACGAATATAGACCTCCAAGTTCACCAGGACATCTGTCGTGCTGCGGCACTTGCGGAAACCAAATTGAGAAGGGGAGAGGAGGTGATGGTGTTCCAGGAACCACATCAGACGAACGTTAACCATACGTTCAAAGAGTTTGCAGACACAACTTGTGAGAGCAATAGGGCGAAAGTCCTTAGGGGAAGTACCCAGAGACCCCGGTTTGCGAACAGGGAGGACAACGGCATCGAGCCAGTCCTCAGGGACTGACGACGACTCCCAGATCCGATTATACAGACAGCGTCGAGCAGAACTTGCATTCTAGGCTCGGTGGCAGCCTGTAAACATATATCATCAGCATAACAAATGACAGTGTCTTCATTATTTGTTGGAAGATCTTTAATAAGTTTATGCATCAGAATGTTGAACAACATGGGACTGAGGACTCCTCCTTGTGGAGTTCCCAGTTCAAAGTGTTTGCTCTCTGTGCTTTTAACACCATTAAACAAAACATATGCTGTTCGATTAGACAAATAGCCCTCTATCCATTTCAGTAATTTTCCTTGTATTCCCAGCTCGGCAAGCTGTTCCAGTATGATTTCTCTGTTTGCTGTATCAAAAGCTGCTGCTAGGTCGATGAAGACTGTTTGAGGGGAAGCTTCAATATGTCCGAAGTACTCAGCAAAACAGTGTTGTGTACTGAGCCCAGGCATAAATCCAAACAGTTGAGGTGACAGGTGCCCCTGTATACGATACGTGAGTCGGTTAAGAACAATACGTTCAAGCACTTTGCAAACACACGATGTTAGAGATATGGGTCTATAATTATCCGAGTGTGGTTTGGGGATGGGAACAATGACACTCTTTGTCCAAGCATCAGGTAATACTCCTTCACTTAAACTCATTCTGTACAACACTAAAAGTGGATTACCTGGTACGTGTGAGACTAATCTCAGTAGACTGTAAGTAATACCATCCTCTCCAGGAGCAGTTGATTTGCCCATCTTTAGTGCATGATTTAATTCCCATTCAGTTACATCATTAAGGTCCGACACGTCGATAGCTGTACAGGCAAGATTGATGGTTCGTTGTCTGTTGGGGCGTGTGTCATTAAGTTTGTGCTGTATGTTAATTGGGAGTGAGTCGTAGCTTGATGTTAGTGCCCATTGATCAAGGAGAATGTTTGCTTGTTCTAGTGGGCTGTGGTGCAGTGGTTTGGTTGGGCTGCTTCTAGAGATTTTTCGTATCTTTTCCCAAACTTCAACAAGTGTTGTTTGCTCATTTATACTTTGTAGGAACTCTTCCCAATGTTTATTACGTATAACGTTGCTCATGTCTCTCACCTCTCTATTTGCGACAAGACATGCATGCACGTCCCCTTGTGCTTTGGTTCGTTTGTACGCATCTCCAAGTTGCTTTACTCGTTCATGTTCTTTAACAAATACGGGGTCAAGGACCCACTTGGGTGGTGGTAGGTGTTGTCCACTTCTGCTAGGCTTACGACCTGTTCCCCAACACAGCCATGTGTCGTAGTAGGTAGTAATCGTATCAACGAGATCTCTGGAGAAGGCTTCTACATTCGTTATTGTGTAATCTTGATACCATTTTGATATACAATTAATAAAGTGGTCATGCAAGCCATATGGAATATTCATTTTCCGTCTCTGATGTCTATTAGGTACATCACACTGTACCTCATAGGAAGCAGAAACTGCATAGTGATTACTAACTAAGTGATTTACCAACGAACATTCCATCCTATCTTGCACAAGGTTTCTACCCATTACATAATCAAGTCTGCCTCCCAATAAATGAGTTTGGGTATCCGTAGTATACACGGTTAATCTGTTGTCATAAACATATTTGATAAATTTGCATCCATTATCGTTGTTAGTACTGTCTCCCAGCGTAATATGTCTAGCATTAAAATCTCCCATGTATATTGTCCCATGATTGTCTAGATCCGGGAACAATGTTACACTGAGTTTCTGGCTTCTGGCATATACGTTGAGGAATGAGAAATGGCCTGCTGTAGTTTGTACATGAAAGTGATGGTACTGTGTGACGTGCTCACAAGAATGTGCGGTAAATCACTTCTGATGTATGTTATTAGGCCTGTGGCGTTACTGTTAGTATAGGATGCATACCTTCTGATCTTTGGTGGGGTTTTGTTTATCATATTGGACGTGTAGGGCTCCTGTATGGCAATTATATCTATGTTGTTACTGGTAACATGTGCAATTAGGTCATTCAGTCTTTTGTTGATGCTACGAATGTTCCAACTGAGAAACCTAATGATCCTTGTGTCAACAGCAGCCATCGTCTTGGTGTTGTTCCTCCTGGGACTGGTGGTCCCATTGTTGTCCTTGTCCCACTTACACAATGTGTCAATAAGTGACTCTACGACGTAAAGAGCCACACCAACCTGGCGTTTGGTGTCGTCAGGAACATCTGGTGACATCATCAGATTCTTGATCACTGAGCAACTCGGGATGGTCCGCGAGTGAATGTTCTCTGTAAGTCGCATGGCATAATTACTGTCACTCAGAGTATTATCTTTTTCATTCTCGTACTTGGCTTGAACGCGTTCCTTAAGGTCATGAATCATTTTAAAATATGTTGATGCAGGTCGACTTCCTTTTCCAGTTAATGTTTCTGTGTCACTATCACTGCTGTCATCCCTGAGTTGACTGACGACGTCGCTGCCACCGCCTCTGTTGTCGCTCTCATCTCTGTTGCCGCCGCTGCTGTCGCTGCTGCTGTCGCCGCTGCTGCCGCCGCCGCCGCTGCCGCCGTCACCACCACCACAGGAACCTTTACCAGCGCGGGCCACGGCTGTGACACAGCAGTGTGGAGGCTGCTGTATCTCTTGTGAAGGAGCCCGACGTAGCGTCTGTATAATTTCAGTCAGTTCTGCTACCTGTGCTTGCAAGGTTGTCAACTGTCCATTAACTGTTGTATCAGGCTGTTGTGTGTTGTCAGGGGCGTTGCTGGTACTGTCACCACTATGGGATGGGTCAACAGTACTAGAGCCGGCATCAGTAGACACTTGTTGTGTCTCGGGCACTTGCCTCCTTGTGCCAAGGGAGGCTGGCCGTTTGGTACAATCTGAGTGCCAGATGGTGACTCCCTCCATACCACATCTGAAACACTTCAGCGGCGGTTTAGACGGAGCCACAGATTCAGGATGTTGCCCTGCTTCTGTTGCAGTGTTCTGTTGCTCCTGTTTCTGCTTTCTTTGGTCTCTGGTCTTCTTATACTGACAGTTCTTCAGTGGATGAGGACCGGAACAGAGAGCACACTTGGGTGTGGGGCACCAGCGGTGCTTAGCTATGTGGCCACTGCCACAGCACTCGTAACACTCCACAGGGTTCGGCTCCCACACCCTGAACGTGCTGGGGGGCGCATACAACCCACCAAACCAATACTTGTCAGGTGGCGGGTCAGGCTTTGTCCAGACTATGACTATTTGATCAGTAGGCTTACCATTCATGGCCAATCTTCGTGCTCTGTGTACCCCGTCTAATTCATAGGCCCACTCTAGTGGATACCCGTGACTGTACCTGTAGACTAGGTATTCAACCATCTTCTTGTTTCGTGTTGCATTATCTATAGGGAAGAGCTTTACATCACCTATTTTCCCTTGTAGAAGAGCCTCCACAACCTGCTCCTTCTCTCTTGAAACATACACATATGGAGAGTTGACATGTGGACGTAGCACGCCTGCAGAGCCAGGTGGGTACACCTCGCTCAGTTTCTTACTCCACACAATCCTGTCCGCCACACTCGTGCCTTTAGGGAAGGTCAGACGTGTGTACTCGCTCCTTGGTGCTATCGGACGCCTTCCACCCTGTTGTTCACCAGGCTTCTGTTTCCCTGTGTTTCCTTCTCTGGCTCTTAATTACCACCTCCACAAACCCATCACTGGGTGGTGGGGTGACAGTGTCACTGGTCATGGTAGGGGAGACCCCTGAGGGTCCAGCAGCTACCTCCTCCATACCTGCTTCTTCAGGCGGCGATAATTGTTGCTCTAACCTCTTCCGATACCTGGTTTGCATTGATAATCATATGATGATGATTAACACGACAGATGGCAGAGCAGACAGCATGCCTTACCAGTCATCAGCGCCAACAGTCATAAACCTGCTCTGAGGGGAAGAGCACTCTCAGTGGGTTTGAGTGTGCTCAGACGACTTGGATAAACACTTGGATATTCCACTTGGTTGGTTGGGACTCGCAAAGGGCAGCCCTCAGTGACTTATTCTCCTATGTCCTATGTGTGGACAGAATGTCCCCTAAGACAGCCTAACCCTGCTACAAGGGTGAACAGATGCCCAAGTCAAGTGGCCCCCCAGATTTTACAGGTAACCGCATGGGCCACTGGACCGTTCCACTTGACCTGTTGAAATGGCGAAATAAGAAGAATAAGAGAAAGTGGGGAAGATAAGTCTTATAACTAGGAATGTACAGGTGCTCTGTACAAAGCTGGAATCATTGTAGTGTTGGCGGCTGTCAACCTCCCGCCAGGGAAGGGATAGGGGGGACCGTTGGGTCAGCGCTCTAACCGCAAGGGTCAGAGTGGTAGACGGTTGGAACAAGTTAGGTGAGAAGGTGGTGGAGGCCAAGACCGTCAGTACTTTCAAAGTAAGTAAGTAATTATCAAAAGAAGGCACCAAACCGGGAAGGCTATGTAGCACCATCAAATACGCAAAATAATCAAAATAAAATAATCAAAATAATAATTAAAAATAATAATCTAAATATCACCAAGGATGCCAATACGAGAACAAAAACGCATAAGGCGAACGATATCAAAAGTATCCGAGTCGCCAAGAATTCTATCGAGGGACAGGTGACCGCGAGGGGCGGTCGGAAAGCAAGACACACGCTCGTCCTGGAAGTCAGGACATTCAAGAAGGACATGCACGACCGTAAGAGGGACAATGCAACTAGGACAATAAGGAGCAGGGCGGCGCTCCATCAAGTGACCATGGGTTAAGCGAGTATGGCCAATACGCAACCTCGCCAGAGCTGTTTCCCACCGCCGGTTACGGTGGAAGGAGGACGGCCACGAGGAAACACAACATTTAAGAGTACGTAGCTTGTTACCAGTAACAGACAACCAAGAAGCCTGCCAACGGGTAAGGACTGAGGAATGGATAACCGGGTAAAAGTCGGAATACGGAATGCCTTTGCGAGAGATGGGACAAGAGCGGACAGCTTCCTTGGCAGCAGCATCCGCATGCTCATTTAAAGACACACCAATATGGCTGGGAACCCAACAAAACTCAACCGACTTAAATTTACTGTGAACGAGAAACAACCAATGCTGGATCTCGACAACTACTGGATGAACCGGATTAAAGGACCCGAGAGCCATGAGGGCACTACGAGAGTCAACAACAACCACAAAGGAAGACTGACAACGAGAAAGCAGGAGACGAAGAGCATAGTGAATAGCATAAAGTTCCGCTGTAAAGATGCTAATCTCCGGAGGCAAGTGACACATATAAGTGCGATCAGGAAAAACAACAGAGTAGCCAACACCGTCCGCTGACTTAGACCCATCGGTGAAGACAGAAACAGAGCGGGAGTGAGAAGAAAAGTGCTCGAGGAAAAGGCGTTTTAGAACCGTAGGAGGGGTAAAAGCTTTAGTGATACGGGTCAAGGATGTACAAAACCGCGGAAGAGGGACCCTCCACGGGGGCAAAGAAGGAACAACACGAGGAGAAACATCAGAAATACAAACGGAAAGAGAATCCTGTAGGCGAGATAACTGGACAGAAAGAGGGAGGTGGTGAAGAGGAACAGGAATCGCAGGAGGGGTAAATGTTAAAGCACGACAGAGGCGAGAGGAAGGATGTTGCAAGGACCGCGCAAGATAGCGAAGACAGTAGCGATCACGGCGGTCCTGGAGAGACAGGAAGCCAGTGTCAACATACAAGCTAAGGATGGGAGTCGAACGAAAGGCACCAGAACTGAGGCGCAACCCAGTATGGTGCAAAGCATCAAGACGGTGAAGAGTAGAAGCAGAAGCAGACGAGTAAGCAGGGCAACCATAATCGAGCTTAGACAGGACGAGAGAGGAATGTAAAGCAAGGAGAGTGCGCCTATCTGCCCCCCAAGAAGTATGGGACAAGACCCGAAGGAGGGTAAGGGCCTTAGAGCACTCACCACGGAGGTAAGAGATATGGGGAGACCAAGACAAACGAGTGTCAAGGAATAACCCCAAAAGCTTCGCGGAATCTTTGTATTCAAGGGGATGATCATAAAGTGACAAAGAGGGACGAAGAACAACCCGTTTCCGCGTAAAAGTCATGGCACAAGTCTTAGAAGTAGAGAACTTGAAGCCATGACCTGTGGCCCAAGACGACACGGCATCAATTGCAAGTTGAAGCCGGCGTTGAAGGAGAGGCGAATCATCACCCTGACAACAAAGGGTAAGATCATCGACATAGAGAGCGGAGAAGACACCAGAAGGAAGAGAGGAAAGAAGACCATTGAGGGCAACCAGAAAAAGAGTAGTGCTCAGAACACTACCCTGGGGCACACCTTCGTATTGCTGAAAAGAGGGAGAGAGAGCGGTACCAAGGCGCACCCGAAAGGAACGACGAGAGAGGAAGCTGCGGAGAAAGAGAGGGAGATGACCACGAAGGCCAAAAGAATGAAGTTGAGATAGGATATGATAACGCCAAGTGGTGTCGTAAGCCAAGTGGTGTTGCCGTCAAAAAGGACGGCAACAACGGAGGTCTTCGCAGCAAAAGCAGTACGAATATAGACCTCCAAGTTCACCAGGACATCTGTCGTGCTGCGGCACTTGCGGAAACCAAATTGAGAAGGGGAGAGGAGGTGATGGTGTTCCAGGAACCACATCAGACGAACGTTAACCATACGTTCAAAGAGTTTGCAGACACAACTTGTGAGAGCAATAGGGCGAAAGTCCTTAGGGAAAGTACCCAGAGACCCCGGTTTGCGAACAGGGAGGACAACGGCATCGAGCCAGTCCTCAGGGACTGACGACGACTCCCAGATCCGATTATACAGACTCAGTAAATACTGAGACGTGCTCGGAGGGAGATGGCGAAGCATCTCATAATAAATACCATCGGAGCCCGCCGCCGTAGAACCGCAGAGGGCCAGGGCAGAACGAAGTTCAGAGAGAGAGAAGGGATCATTATAGGGAAGCTGAAGATGAGTGCAGAAATCTAAAGGACGAGACTCAAGGACAGGTTTACGAAGAAGGAAAGATTGGGGAAGATGAAGACCAGAGCTAACAGAAGAAAAGTGGGAACCCAGTTCGGAAGCGACCTGCAACGGGTCCGCCACAAGAGTATCATAGAGGTGAAGGACCGGTGAAACATCGGGAACGAACTTACCCGCTATCTTACGGATACGCTTCCAGATCTGGGCCAGAGGGGTTTCGGACATAATTGTTGAGACATAAGATGCCCAACATTCACGTTTAGCCGTACGGATGGCCCTACGGGCCACCGCACTCGCTCTCCGAAAGAAAAGAAAAGAATCGGTCGTCTGCCTACGGCGGTGCCTCTTCCAGGCTGCACGCTTACAGCGGGCAGGTCGAGCACAGTCCGCATTCCACCAGGGAACGCACTTCCGTGGACCCCGAGAGGAAGAGCGAGGAATAGAGCGGAGGGCAGCGTTGAAGACAGTGTCATGAAAAAGGAGGAGAGCGCGAGAGAGGGGCAGAAGGGAGAGGTCAGAGAGAGTAGCACTGAGGGAAAATAGGGTCCAGTCCGCCTTAGCAAACTGCCACCTAGGGAAAGAGAGGGAAGGGCGAAAAGAGAAAAAGGAAACAAGGATGGGGAAATGATCACTTCCATGGAGGTCATCAAGAACCTGCCACGTGAAATCTAAGTAAAGAGAAGAAGAGCAGAGAGAAAGATCAAGACAAGAAAGGGTGCGAGTCCGAGAGTCCAAATGAGTGGGCTCACCAGAATTCAGAAGAGACAGGGAAGAAGAGAGGAGAAACGGCTCAAGGAGGCGACCCCGGGTATTCGTCAGAACGTCACCCCAAAGAGAATGACGACAATTGAAGTCACCCAGCAGGAGCACAGGCTCCGGCAAGGAGTCTAGGAGGTGTTTCAAATCAGGAAGAGAGAGCGGGACACTCGGGGGGAGATAAATGGAACAAACTGTGTACCATTTCCCCACAAAGATACGAGCAGCAGAACAATGGAGAGGCGAAGGAAAAAGTAAAGGAACAAAGGGAACATCAGCCCGAATCAAGAGAGCAGAAGAATTAGAAGCCCCAGCAATGGCTGGGGGGGGGGGGAGAGAAAGGAATAGCCACGAAAACGACCAGGACGAGCACCAAGCATTGGCTCCTGGAGACAGACACAAAGGGGCGAAAACCGCGAAATCAGAAGTTGGAGTTCGAGGAAATTGGCGTAATAACCTCGAACGTTCCATTGAAGAATGGACAACGACGAGAAGAGAAAGGACAAAAACAGAGAACAAGGAAGAAACAAAGGCGAAAGAGCAACAGAGCACGTTAAAGAATATCAGGGTCGGGATCAGGGTCAGCAAAGTCAGGGTTAGGGGGCATGGGTAAACTGAGCAAAGACGGAGGGAAGGAAACGGGAGAACAGATCAGAGGTGGGCGGGCAGGGTCCGGAGGAGGAGGAAGAGGAGGAGACAACGGAGAGGAGCAGTCAAGGACAGCAGCAGGAAGAGGGGGAGTAGAAAGAGGGGAGCGTACCCCAGCAAGAGCAGAACCGAAAGGGAAGCAGGGGCCAAAGAAACCTCCATAGCAGGAACAGGGGGCGCAAGCACTGAAACGGGAGGGGAAGGAGCAACAGAGCCAGAAGGAGGAGCTGAGGAAGAAAGCGAAGCCTTCTTACCCGCCGGGGAAGAGGAAGGAGAGGAGCCAGGCTTACGCTTCTGACTTAAAGAGACCGGTGTCCCAGCAACTACGTACCGGGCAACGGATTCCAATGTCTCAACAGGAGAAGCCGAACGAGAGCACACACGACGGCCGTTAGGAGAGCGATGGACATCCGCCCGCACCGACAGGCAGGAGGGGAGAGCCGATAGATGGAGGAAGAGGATGGGAAGGAGGATCGGAGGGGGACGAGGAAGAAGACACAGAAGACACGACAGACCGGGTAGAAGGAAGGGGAACCCCAGACAGAGGACCAGGAGGAGGATCCTTCGGGAGAGAACCCAAAGGGACAGAGGAGGGGGCAGTGGGCGCATCAGGGTCCAAGGCCCGGAAACGGTTGTGAGTCTGAGGAAGGCGGGAAGGACGAGGAGAGGAAGAGCGCAACACGCGAGCATAAGAGATATTAGCATAAGGCGGGAGCCGGCGAACCTGGCGCCTCGCCTCAGGAAAAGATAAACGCTCCCGGTGCTTCAAGTTGAGGACGGCTGCCTCAAGCTTGTAATGGACACACGCACGGGAGAAGGTAGGATGGGCCTCACCGCAGTTGAGGCAACGAGCCTGGGGAGAAGCGCACTCCGACTTAGAGTGACCTTCGCCACCACACAAAGGACAGAGAGAGACAGTCCCGGAGCAGCGGAGGGCACCATGCCCAAACCTCCAGCACTTGTTGCAGAGCCAAGGAGAAGGAATGTACTCCTGGACAGAGCACCTGGCACCAGCAAGAATGACAGAGGGTGGAAGGGTCCTACCATCAAAGGTAATCTTCACAACCCGGAGGGGTTGACGGCGACTACCACGAGGGGGACGAGTAAACGTGTCCACCTGGAGAATAGAATGGCCCTGGGCAGCGAGGATATGTCGAATATCGTCGTGGCAGTCGCGCAGGTCCCGAACACCGGTCGCAACATGGGGCGGGAGCAAAATAGTGCCAACACTGGCATTCAACTGAGCGTTCTTCGAGACCCGAACGGGGGTCTCGCCAAGGCAGGATAAGGCAGCCAAGCGGGAAGAGGCATCCTGAGAAGGAGCAGCAACGACACGTGTACCGAGACTAGTGGGGTTGAAAGTAATGGAGGCATCCACGGAATCAATGAGATGTCGATGGAGGGAGAAATCGTCAGGAGGCGCAGAATCAAGAGGGAGGAGATCAAAATATTTGGCCCACGAAGCGGGACCAAACAAGGCTTGATAGGTAGCAGAACTGGAAGGAATCGAGCGAGGGCGGCCGGGACGAGGACGGCGGTGAGAACCCCCAGAGAGAGAGGGGTTAAAAGGCGCAGTAGTTACAACTAGAGAAAGAGCCGCGCCAGGGGACGAGGTAGTCACCACTGGGGGCTTGGGGCTCGACCCAACCACAGAGGAGGGAGGGGAGCCAGGGGAAGGAGTCAGAGAGGCCAAAGGAGGAGCAAGGTCGGGGCCCAATGCAGCGGAGGCTACAGAGCCCGGTCTTCCAATACGGACCGACTCGGGGGCTTGGTCGCCCACCCCACGAGCCTGAGAAGGTAAACCAGAAGAAGCCGAAACAGGGGTTATCATCTTGACGAAAAGAAGAATTCATTCACGAATGTGCCCCCACACCCACCATGGAGCCACAATTAGAGGCAGGACACCCAACAAGAAGCTATCGCCGATCTTGTCGGGGCCTCCTAGGGGTGCGTCGTGAGTATACGCCCCACAAACGCCACCTTAAGAAACCGACAGTCCGTCGAGATCGGGTTCAGTGACGAAGTGGGGATTGACAATAAAAGGTTCCCCTCGCTCTCGACGTCGGGTACTGCAGTTCTACGGGTGCAAGAGTATGCCTCCTCAAGCACCCGGGCGTCAAAATAGAAGAAGTCCAAGGGAAGAACCAGAACGAGCAAAAGGTCGGCAGGAAACGGCAAGCAGATAGGAGAAGAGGGGGGAGAAAAACGAAACAGAAGGAAAAGGAAAAGATGCCCAGCAAAATTGGAGAGGACGGCAGCAGGAGCACAAGGCTAGAAAAGGACAGAGGACTGTCCCAAGGAGCATCACACTCCGGCAGCCGCCCACTAAGCCCCCACACGGCGACAACGAGCTGAGCGGGGAGGGGCAGTACTTTCAAAGCGTTATATGACAGAGTGCTGGGAAGACGGGACACCACGAGCGTAGCTCTCATCCTGTAACTACACTTAGGTAATTACACTTAGGTAATTACACTCCGACGCATGTGCTCCTGTTCGCACCTCCGTCCCTACACACACCGACGCATGTGCTCCTGCTCGCACCACTGTGTTTACAAGAAGTGACATATACGGCACCAGCCAGGCTGGTGACCTGACCTCTTGACCTATAGTGAGGGAGGGAGAAGAGAAAAATAGGAAGGAAAGGAGAATTACCGGAAGGTGAATATAAATTAGGGGGAAGAGTTAGCTGAACTCTGTTACACTACACGTTGGCAGACATCTCTTTCTTGGAGACAAGCGATGCCAATAACCACTCATTCTGAGGAGAGCCACAGCTCTGACCATACTGAAGGAGACCTGTGGACAATTGTGATAAAAACGACTGTTTACTTTAAGTAGGAGCACTGACCATTGTGGGAGCTCATGAAGATAAGCTTGTCGCAGCGGGAGCCCCAGGTGGCCTTGACGTGCATGGCTCTGTAGTGCATCTCCGGCCGCGTCATTACCCAGCACAACACCCGCAACTTCTGCCTCCCTGTACACACACGCACGTACCTCCGCTTTATTTAATGTGACTAGTTTGAGATCAATAATTGTTCATTACCAAATGTTTCAGTAAATAAGAGTAAACCTGTGCAAATTGTTGTTATATCTGGGGGTTACAAATATAATTAACAGTAGAGTCAAAACGCTGAAACACTTTACTCTGGCGAATAGTTACGGTACCCTCACCACAACAACCACTCTGGGTGGTGGTTGTGGTGAGGGTACTGAGAGGGAAGGTTGTTGGGGTGATTACCTGGGTGGTGGGTATGAGGGAGAGTATAATGGGAGTGTACCTGGATGGTGGGTGTGGTTGAGGGCACTGAGAGTGAAGGCTGGTACACCCCCACCGGGCTGGCCGCCGCCACTGGTCAACGCCTCTCTGGTCCTGGGAGTGAGAAGAGAGGTTATTGGCCGGGATGCTTATTAAGTATGGAGAGAAAAGGACGAAGAGTGTTAGAAATCGAGAGGTTGAGAATAAGAATCATGAGAAGAGAAGAAATGCAGAAAGTGAGAAGGGAGACTGAAGGTAGTGAAAAAGAAAAAGCATTTGGAGAAAGTGTTGTCAATATTTATTTTTTGATGACGGGTAGTTAAGCATAATATTTCGTTATATTAAGTTATGTTTGTAAATTTGGAAAATGACGTTGTCATTTTAAGTAATAATAAATAACCGCGAAGGTTGATGGTGTAGTTATATTATATAAAGTCTTAATCCAATTATTTATTCAACAAATTTTCAACCTTCTTAATAACCTGGATTTTCTTAATTATTTAATTAATCTAAATATCAAATTTTAATCCATTGTTTATTTTTCATTATTTTTTTGTTACATATTTAGTGACCTAAAAATATTCCCTTCGTTATGGCCTTTCATACACTTCAATACTCCAGTCATGTTCTCTTCCATTCACTACAAACTTCTCCAATCATATTCTCTTAAACTCACTGCAGAATACTCCGGTCATGTTCTCTTCCACTAACTACAGAATGCTCCAGTCATGTTCTCTTCCAGTCACTACAGAATACTCTGGTCATGACTCTTCCACTCAAGGCAGAATACTCTAGTTATATTATCTTCCAGTTGTAACAGGCATAGTACTAACCATTCGTTCCTTCCTTTCCCTTTCCCACTTTCCCCTCCCTTTCTTCCTTTCCCTCCTCCCCCTCTCCTCCTCTTATTCTTTTCTCCTCCTCCACGACCTTTGCTTTCCTATCCATCTCCTGCCATAGACTTGTCAAGTGTAGGGCAATAAATTTCAGCCGTCTCCAGCCCTTTCAGGCCGCTGGTTGACTGTAGATCCTAGTGGGCGGAGATCCCTAGGGTAGTGCCTGGCACTGATTGGCTAGTCAAATGGGCCTAGGGCCTAGAACTTTGAAATGATTGGCTGTATACTTTGAGGGCACAGTGCCTAGGGCCTTCCTGTAAGCTTGTGAGAGGAATGTTTAGTCAGTATGTACTGGGGGGTGAACTGAGGAGGTCTCCAAGGACCTCAGAAGACATACAACATCGTGGCTGGTAATTACAGGGATAAGGTAATGTGTTATTGTTGATTGTGTGATTAGTTATCTTTTAACCCATTTGCCTATTTAACCCATCTGAGATAGGATTTATTAGCAGTTAGGATTTATTTATGTGTCATATATTAAATAAAATTGTATTATGAATTACTTTGGTGTTTAGCTTATTTTCCCTCCAATTTATTCTGAGTCATTTAATTCTCATTATATGCTCTTTTGGAAGCATCAGCTGTCCCTCGAATCTAAGTAAGAAACCTAACGAGTTATTAGAAATTATCCCAAGCATTAATTTCCAAGTTCCTTAGTAATTGTCGGGTATTGGGCTATTCTTCCCCTAGTCCATTCTAGTCTATTTCTAGTCTATTTTTGTTCATTCACACTTGGGTGTGTGGGAAAGTGTGAGATTTTTTCTACGCCAACCTTCCTTAGGAGGTGGACTACAAGTTTAAAGGCTGCTCACGGCAGTTAAGCATGAGTCCAATAGAAAAAGGAAAAGTGGGATCAAACCGCCAGGCCTCCACCACTAGGGTGAAAACCTGTCCACAATAGGCCGCTGGCTCCTCCTAGTTAAACAGGACATTAAAACTAATAATGGGTAACCGACGCTATGAATTGGAATTGGAATTCCCAATGACAGCCGTCATATCAAAAGATCACCTCAACATTTAATCGTATAAAGCAGAACATGGGTGGAAAAGAATAGTTGAAGGGTTGACATCAAAGACCGTTTTCTATAACATAACAATATATTAATAACAAGAGACTAAACTACTACATTACCGAGTTTACATTACGTTAATGTCCATCCAGTGGCACGATAACAAACAGCTAAATAGCAACCCTTGCTGTGAGGCTGCATACTGAACTAACCTGAACACAGGTGTGCCCACTGATGACGCAATATTGCAAATCAAAAAAAAAATATCAAAGACTAAGTTACACTACAGAGAGTGCCTTATTAATGTCTAGCCAGTGGCATTTCAACACAGCTATTCAGCAGCCCCTCGAGAAATGACAGCAGTCTCCATCTTGCTGACACTTCGGGCTGACCAGTGAACTAACTGAACAATGACGGATGCCTACTGATGACACAAGCTTGCAATCAATATCGTCACGGCTTCACGGTGACAGATACTCTAATCACAATCTTAAGGGTCCTCCTACCAAACAGGAGTGACCCCCGTAACTAGGCGGGTAGTCCAACAGTGACTTCCCCTATCACAACTAATGTGAACACTCTTTGCAACCCCATGCAAGGGGTTGCACTGTAAACAAAGCCAGGCAAGGTGGGATTCTAGGACACAGCTCCAGCAATCCCTAAGTTACTTTACTCTCGTCACCAGACGATAAACAAAAGAAATTGCCTCAATCAATTACAAAATTGATTATGTGGTTATTTACGTTAATTGACTGATCACAGCAGTCAGCAACCAACTACTACGTTAATCACAACAATTGTCTCATAGACAACAACAGGATGGTACTCTATGTTAATCATTAACACTTGTCTCTCTTAACACAAGTCAACTTGTTAACAATAACTCAAAGTCTCTCTTATGTTACATCACACTTGACTCCTTGCAAGTATTCAGTGAGTAATTCTTAATTAAGGTCAAACGGACCACTAATTACATCCCAATTGAGTTACGTTAACTAAGCCTACCCTAACTTGGTAGCTTCTCAACAGTCTGTCAAAATTTACTTACTGAGTGTTAATTACCCTAATTAACTCCAAGCAATTAATTAACTGTCACCAGGACCGATAATTAATCATACATAAATACGTCTCACTCCGCACTGCCTAAGCAGGTCTCATCAAACACTGTGAATTCACGGGAGAGGAGTTAATTATTCCCCTAATTAACATGAGTGCACCTTAATCTACTGTCCTCAGACAGGATATGATTAATATAACGATTTATGCTAGCTCCATGACCTCGCTTTACCGAGTCATCTGAGTCCTCAAGACTCCAGACATTAATTACTCCACTAATTATCATGAGCCACTAATTGCTATACCCCAGAAAGGTAATTAGTCCCGAGCAAATAACGTTAACACATACTGACAGACTCTGACAGATCCTCTCCCACTATGTGAATTCATGATGAGAAGGCTAATTACATAATTAGCTAGAGTGGTCAATTAGTTGTCACACAGACAATTAATTGCACCCGAGACGAATCTCACTCAAGCTCAACACTGTTCTCCTATAACAGCTCTCACTCACTCAACAATAAATGTGCACCCCTTATCCAGTTAATTAACCCTTTAATTAACTCACTGAATCCTTGAGTCCTCAACACAACTTAAAGAAACAAAGTAACCCCAGTGTTACATAGGTCACACATACTACGGCATGCATAACAATATAAATGTACTGCTCACATGCGGTTGCAGCTACTGCAACTCGTTAATTACTGTGCTCACACAGTAATGACACACGGTTGTGCAACAACAAGAGTATACCAATATTACTGCCCCCCTTATCTTGCAACCGTTGCAAAGGACTACTTCAGCAAGACAATTTACGTTAATATAAAGCACCGTCGCTACGCGGACAGCTGGCACTAATTCTCTTAATTAGGCAATTAACAAATCAATTGCTTGCTCTCATTAAGTACTGTGAATTCCCCTGAATAATCAAAGAGGCCCCTCGAAGCCTCAACACAGTTCCTAGGGGCAGTAATATTGTATACCTGATAACAACACTGGACAAACCTACAGCATAATGATGCCATCAGCATACCCCACATGCTAATGACATCATTAGGCAATCAGTAAGCAATCTCATCTACTGACTCACCACACAACATAGTACATAAAACATGCAAATGAACACATAGAAATGGCATTCACATAATCAATGAAAATTATATCACCAGATAAATGTATCCTTAACTACACAGACCTCAGGGTCTCCACTGACATCCCTGCAACACTGGCCTGCCTACCTCTGCAATGGTATAATTTGCATGCGGTACTCTATGGCATTAATCCAGTCTGACCGATTATATAGAATCGACAACTGGATCATTTATATGGTTGATCTCTACACTGACCGGTTACATACCCGAGTCAGTCTACACACTTATATATAGCTATATATCTACAGTGTGGTCCCGTGTACAACATCCATCTCCAGGTACCGCCCTACCAGTCACCTGGACGTGCCACTGACAGCTGTCTCTCAGCTGCTTCTCTAGCCTGGCAGGGCTATGAGACAACACAGCTTTTACCGGAATTTCCACTAGTCCTGAGACACTGTTACACAATGATTATTGTACTCACGTTTCTTTAAATCCTCAACACAACATACATTTCCCTGGTCACTACCACTCTGGCTGTAGAAAACCCAGTTCGCTCCTCGAGTGTCGACTGGGTGTGGCCCTAGACTGTCCAGGGAAAGTGGCCAAAGCATGTGGCCAAAACATGTGGCCACCTCGTGGCCCTAAGGGGCTGGCCACGGGTAGCGCGTGACGTCACAGCACCCCACCCGGGCTGAGCTGGCACGCGGGGTGGGGTGGGGGTTTGGCCGGGGTGGCCTGGAGGGTTGCCCCCCCCCCCCCCGGGCGGCTGGCCAAGGTGGCCGGCGGCGTCACCACATGGCGGACCCAACACAGTGGAATACAAAGTCCAACAGGGGCCTGTAATAACACCTCACTTACACTGCCCTTATTCCACCAATTGCCCATTGTCCATTAACACTAGACAGGATACTCAGACCCGAGGGATGAGGGTTCAATCTGATACACACAGTACCGCCTCTTATGCGGTACTGTGTCAAAGGCTCTCCGACAATCCAACAAAATGCAGTCCGCCCAGCCCTCTCTTTCTTGCTTAATCTTTGTCACCTGATTGTAGCTGTGTGGTGGAGCTTGTGTTTTGTGTGCTGGCTATGTGGTAGAGCTTATGTTTCGTGTGCAGGCAGTGTGGTGGAGCTTGTGTTTTGTGTGCTGGCTATGTGGTAGAGCTTATGTTTCGTGTGCAGGCAGTGTGGTGCAGCTTGTGTTTCATGTGGTGGAGTTTATGTTTCATGTGATGTGTGTGGAGGAGCTTATATTTCCTAATTAAAGTCCTCCTCACAACACTCGTTTGTTAGAGTCGAGTCTATCATTGCTTGTAATGCTTGCAATAGTTCATGAAATGGTTAACTCTGTTATTTGGTGCTCGAAGTTTATCAAGTTGGGTATGGACTCGGCACAACGAGGGGAGTCTCATGATGTCACTGAATGTGATCTGAGACGTATGGAATTACTGCAAATGAATAATGCATGACAGGAGTTGGGGTACTACCTAACCAGATGGGTAGTAATTCTTGATATGAACCAAAAACCTTGTTATGTAACAAGAACCAATTCTTGTTATAGAGTGGTAGTGGCGGGTCGAGACAGGCTCTCTCCCCTCAAAGTCGTTGGTGTTGCGGTCATAAAAAACCTTCATCCCCCCCCCCCCCCTCGGCGACAGTGTAGAGCTCCGTCAGAATGCTGGTACACTAGGCCTCATGCCACGAAGAACAACAGTTGCCGAAACCTATCTCAAAACAGCATGGGAGCGCACCAAACGCTTCGGCCTTCTGATTGACCAAGGAGTATTGGTGAGGCAGCATCTTCGAAGGTCCACGAGGGGCCCAAGACCTGGCATTCGGACCAGGACAGAGAGGGAGAAAGCAGGCCACGATTTATTCATCGAAAATAAACCTAATGCTGCAGACTTGCTCTCATGCACAACTTGATACTCTATGTCAATTGCCATGTTGCTGATCCTCCTCTGAACAGTCTTGTTTGATAGTAAAACTGTTGCAAGTTTCTTTCCATTCCATTTTCCTACTCAATTTCCATCATTTTGAGAGTGCAAGGTTTGATCAAAGTTTCCCCAATTGTATGTGTTTTTTCTGCTTTGTTGTCTCTAGTGCTACAATGTAAGAATAATAATCAATAATCTTTCCATTTCTTTCTTAGAACTTCCCTGTTAAATCCAGGATCCTTTTATTTTGAGAACATTCCCATCATGTTCAAAAAGCTTTTGTTCTTGTTCTTGTGCTGTGAATGAACATTCTGCAAATGTTGCTACAACTTTGTTGGTTTCAGAGAATCCTTTGACAAAGATTTGATACAAGTAACACATTGAGGTATTTCTTTTCTATTGATGGTGATGGACGTGAGTCCATATTGAATATATGAAACATCGTACCCTCTTTTTGCAAACACTCATGATGGGCACCATATTTTATAACTAAAACACAAGAATAAGTCAATGACTAGTGTTATGGTGCCCTCTCCTATTTCTCCCGTATGCCTGCTTTAAGAGTCATATCAGCTTTCTTTACTGATTCTCTGAGATGCAGGTTATCTTTTGGTATATGTGCCGACCAGAGCGGCCCCCTGAAAAGGGAGAAATTTACATTATAAGTTGTAGATATGGGGAAAGTGGCGCCCTGATACAAACGAAATGGTACCCACTACCTGCAGACCCACCATTTTGTGGAGGATGCCAGCCGACTATGGATTGGCTAACTTAGGTCACGGGCGACCAATCAGAGCTCGCCGTGATGTCACCGAGTGCTCCTGGCGACGCCAGCGGTGGTAGCGTCAGAGTTGACCTGGCTGTGGAGGTGAGAGGATGCGCCTCGATCAGCTCTCGAGGATTTGAGGCTCTACAAGGCTTACTCCGTGGATTAAAGCCTTCCATCGCAGCCCACCATTGTTATTGGAGACCCTGTGCTTCCGGGAAGCAAGAAGAAGTCAATTTCATTGAGCAGAGAAGTGCCAAAACTTGAAGAATCGGTCGGTGACGACTCTAGAGGGGCGCCGCCTGACGCTTGAGGGTCTGGAAGGTGTGGCGAGCAGGCCTAGCTGTGACTGGGTCACGTTCACTGAGGATTTTGGAGGGACGACACCGTTCTAGGTGAAGGAGAAACGCCTTGTGGAAGGGACGAGTGTGTGCATACAGTGATTAGCTCAGTGCCCACTGGTGAACCAGGATTGGGCTATCTGAAACTCTGGGAGTGGTTCGGCGACGACGCAAAGGCTTCACGACACCTGAGGACTTGTGGAACGTTCCTGGAACTTCAAGGACCGACTCAGGAAGCGTGGGAACCTCACACCATCGAGGGACAGGCGTCGTGAGCCAGGAATGTAAAGGTAGATCAATTTCCCTCTCATTGCCCCTTGTTTGATTAGGCTAGATTGACCTTTATGTTTATATACGTGTGTTAGAGTATAACATTGATACACCAGAAGTAGGATAGGCTGCAGGGCAACTTGTGTCCAGGACTGTGGAAGAGGACAGTGTGTTTGGAGGACGTGGCAGTTGCAGAGAGGGTAGCCGACGTCGACGAAGAGGCCCCTATGTGAGGGAGTGTGTGGCCCCTTTTAATCTTCCCAGTTGAAGGAATTGTTGGAGGTAGTGAAAGAAGAATTCCTGATGATATCCAGACTGTTGATTCTTATTTTTTTTCATTCCTGTAATGATTTTAATTCTATGTGTGATCATGTAGCTTACGTCAGTAAATTCACATATTTTATCATTGTGTTTAAGTGTGCCTCCATAATAATCTCAATGAGCATTCACGAGGGATATCATAGTCCCACCTAGGGAACATCACGTTTTCTATAGAAGTTCTTATTGTCTGAAGAGTGGTAAAGCAGCACAGACGTATATAATAGTGTGCCCCAGGCCATCCGACCAGTATCAGACCCGGAATGGTGGCAACAAGCAATGTAGTGGCTGGAGAGAGGTAAAGCCACACAGACTTTTATGGGAGTACCTTGGGCTGACAGTCCAGTGTCAGATCTATAGAAGTAGCAACACTATGGCAACAAGCAGTATAGAATACACCCACGGAACTGCACTGCTGGGGTGCAGATATCAACCCAGCTGGCGACCTTGTCAAAAGCAGATAGAGAAGGCAGGCAGGAAAGGAATTCCTACAACTTTTTGTCTGGCAGGCAAGACTCAGGGGAAGTTATTTTTAAAAGGTAAGCCTGGGTCTTCCTTCACTTCTCCACGGGTCTAGGCCGGAATTGCTAATAGCAGTTTCCCCGTGGTTGACTGAAGGGCTCCCATGGTGAATCAGTGGCACCCCCAGTGGTGGGGGCAAAGACCTGTGGTGTTGTTGTTGTTGTTGTTAAAGATTCGCTACCTGGAACAAAAAGTTCCAAGTAACACAGGCTATGGTGAGCCCGCAGTGTCCTTGACCTGTGGTGGTGGGTATTACTGGTCCTCTCCTATGGGACCAGGAGACTCCGGTAAATCCCGAGAGTCGGAGGGGCTGAGTATTCTGCCTTCTGAGCCCTTAGCAGCCGATTGCTAGTAAAGCCCCAGCCCATCCCCCCGTGACGGGAATGCTCTTTTTTTTTTTTTAGAACATTCCCATCAGGTTCAAAAAAGCTTTTGTTCTTGTTCTTGTGCTGTGAATGAACATTCTGCAAATGTTGCTACAACTTTGTTGGTTTCAGAGAATCCTTTGACAAAGCTTTGATACAAGTAACACATTGAGGTCTTTCTTCTCTATTGATGGTGATGGACGTGAGTCCATATTGAATATATGAAACCCGTACCCTCTTTTTGCTAACACTCATGATGGGCACCATATTTTGTAACTAAAACACAAGAATAAGCCAATGACTATATTAAAATTTATAATGTAAATGGAACTTTTCCGTGTAAAATGCACTGTGGACTTAGTGCTCTGTGATAACCAAAAGATAACTGCTCCAAACCATCAGCTAACCAAATCAAAGAACATCCATATCCGTAAAGAATTCTACAGCTACACTGGTAATATTACGACAAACGCACACAGTCAGCTGATTCTGATATTACTTTCACGCTGCATGTCCAGGTAGCAGTAGCCGGCATGCCAGGCAAATGGCAACTGGTACGTGCAAATGGCAACTGGCAAGCAGTAGTGAAAATGGTAAATGCACCGGTGAGGGGGGGGGGGGCTAAGTCCCCAACCTGTCCTTGACTTAAGTCCATTACATCCAGCGGTCGACCCCTTTTAACATAGTGTTCTTTCAAAACGGGAATGTTCTCAAATATATATTAATATTATAATATATTAGCATAATGTGCATATATAGGCATAGGTTAGGTTAGGTGTTTAGGTTCTGTTGGTGATTACTTGTATTTGGAGTACGTGGGTGAAGCATTAACAGAGTTGTGGTTCGAACAAAATTCGTCAGTGAAGCAGTTGCTCTGGAAGTGTTTGAATGAAATCAATTGTGAGTACTTTTGGGTCTTTGTTTGGAGGACAACCCAGCAAACACAAATCGTCTGTGGACGTTTTTAAATGATGCCACACAGGTAACACTGTAACTATTGATATAAATACGTATTTCTGACGTCATTAAAACCATTAGAGATAACTAAAAACATGTATTCTTGAGACACATTTTTACATCCTTATAACAAAAATATAACATTTATATGACGTCAGTATAACGTTATTTACACGACATCGTTACATTATTATGAACTTATATTAACGTAAAATTCTTGCATAAAAAACAGAATATTATATATAGCTTTATATTTTAAACATTGTAAAATTATCTTAAAACTTGGAATAAGACAGTAAGCATGCTTTATTTATGAAAATATAGAAATAAATCAACAAAAACCTTTTAACATAAAAAGCATATATATAACATAAATTAACTGAATGCATGGGAGTTAATTGGAACTCTGTAACATTGTAAACATGAACCTTGAGATACAAACCCAGTGTATTTATCCATGCAGGTCTTTCCTAAATCTATTTTTTTCCAATTTATACACTTTGTTTCGAGTTCTGTCTTGTGTTGTTACTTTTAATACTCTATTAATGTCCCCTTTGTTATGTCCATTCATCCTATTGTACACCTCTACCACATGTCACCTCAAATTTTTCGCCTTTCTAGAGAATGTAATTTAAGCTTTAACAATCTTTCTTAATATGACAGGTTTCTAATTTGGGGGATTAACTTTGTTATCCTACGCTAGACGCATTCTAGTGAATTTATATCCAATCTATAGTACAGCGACCAAAGTGAAGTGCATATATATATATCTAAATGGGGCGTAACCAGAGCATGATATAGCTGAAGAACAACAGATGTCTTAATTATTACTGTTTCGATACATAAATCCGAGTGTTCTGTTTGCCTTATGAAAAACATTTATTTCGTTGATTTTTTGTTTTAAACTCTTACTAATCATAACTCTCAGATCCCTTTCGTACTTTGACTTTGCAATCTCAGCACCATGCATCTAGCTTATATCTTGTAACTCTATAACTTTAGAGAATCATTACCTATCCTCTAAACCTTACATTTGTCAGAATTAAACTGCATCCTCCAATCTTTTGACCATATCAGTGCCCTATTTAGATCGTCTTGAATTGATAGAGAGTCTTTTTCTGTGTTTATTACCTTCTCAGTTTTTGTATCATCGTCAAATTTGCAAATATTGGTGCTTAAACCTGAATCTAAATCTTTTATATACATTATGAATAACAGAAGTCAGAGAACAGTGCCTTAAGGCACACCCCTTACATTTTCGCACTCTGACTTAACCCCATTGATACTAAATCTTTGTTTCCATTGGTATAGCCATGCCTTAATCCAGCTTAATATAGAACCCCCCAATACATTGAGCCTCTATCATTTTAATCAGTCTTTTATGTGGCACTGTATCAACAGCTTATATTTTGAGTGGGGAGTCCGTATACACAACTGGGCCTCTATTCCCTTCAATTCTAACATTGGCAATTCTTTACCAATGTCAGAATTGTCAAAATGATGTACCTTGCATACATCAGATCTTTAGTGGATTATGCTACACCTCTGCTTGCTTTGATGCCTGAAAGAAAGCTTGGAAGGCTTGAAAACTTACAAAACGAAGCCTTGAGGATAATCCTTGGGTGCCCCTCGTACCACTAAGATACTTAACATGAGGATGGAAATTAATATTCCGAGCGTTGTTTAACGTGTTACTGAAATTAACTGTCAAATTGGTATAAAAAGGCTTAGGCTAGCTCATCCTAACCCTTGGACAGAAGGCCTCGAGAATTTCTTTATTGAAGGTAAACATTGTTTCAAATGGATAACTAAAACTGGAACTGAACTCATAGTATCAGATTTATAATTTGTACCAAGAAAGACAACAGCAGCACTTTCCTGCACTGTGAGAAATTACACCCTTTCCAATTTTAATCCCTCCCTTTCTACCCAGAAAGTAAATTAGAGATCAGTCCAAGCTTCGTCTTGAGGCAAAGCTCAACGCCTTAAGCCATATTGAGGCTCTGTCCACAGAGCATTCTCTCAAATCATAAACACTGAAGGTTTCCTACAGCGCCCCACGGGTGCATCTGGAAGTATAGTTGTCCTAACAATGGGCGATGGCTTATATTTTGAGTGGGGCGTCCGAATAAACAACTGGGACTCTATCCTTCAGACCGAAATTTTTACCTTGCTTCATGCACTGAAATGTGAACAAGTATCCAAACTTGATACATTAATTGTAAGTGACTCTTTATCATCCTTAAATGCTCTCAACTCTTTAAGACATAACTGTAACATGCTCATGTCTGAAGCTAGACACAAATACAACAAAACTATTTATGATGGTAACAGAATCCATTTCATGTGGATTCCATCTCATGATGGCCTCCAAATGTATGATAGAGCTGATCAGTTAGCCAAAGAATCTGCCTTTGAATGAGGAATTGAGTGATGGCCGAAAAATCCGAAGAAAAATTGAATATTTACGAAAAATTACGAAAAATACTACAACGTTCTGGCAACACTGTGGTGCAAACTGTTTTATGTTATCTTGAAAAATAACGTAGAGTCAAATTTCCCGCTGCAACTTTCGTGAATCTGGTCCTCGCGCCGCGGAGTATTGTATCTTACGTTGTAGAAGTCTAATATTTCGTAATAGCGTTGAAAATAACATGTTATGCATAAAATGAATATAAACTCACTCATTGGCAACAGTCTCGTGTGAGAGAGGGTGGCGTTCGTGGCTCAGCCCCTCAGTCACTGTGTGTGTTCCTTAGGAGGTGGATGTATCGCTGACGCGCTCTCACAATATCTCCCAGAACTCATGCTATTTTTGCTATTTGTACTGCAATATGACTTACCAATCGAACAAGAGAAAAGCATTGAAAGCTAGATGCATGCGAGCTCTCCATAGAAGGTACGAGCTGGCCGCAATGCGTAAATCACGCATTGTCACGAGTGAAGATCGTGACCGCGAGTACAGTAACTTGTCGCGCGCTACGCCACTCGAACTTTTACAACTAGATCTGCCCTCACAGCCTTTATTTATTATTCAATTTACATGAAACTTGCACATTATATGTAGAGTTTACGCCTCTAAAAACACATGTAGCTTTTTTTATCTACGTAGATTTATTGATTTTATAAATAATGATACACTTCATTTTGTTGCATACGTTTTTGGGAAACTTTTAAAAATCTGTATTATTGCATTAAATACATCTGGGATAAAAATCCTTGGAGCAAATCTTTATTATATAGTAAGGTCATAGCTGAGTGTCGTAGAAATGATTTTGGTTCACAATTGTGGGCTGTGAAAGCAATTGAACATTGTTGAAAAATTGTATAATTTTTTTTTTTTTCTCCTTCTCTATTTAGGCTGAGATGCTGAAACTTGGCCTAGTTGCAGCACCTTTCACATGTATCAGGATAATAAATTATGAATACCCTACAACAACTCTCATAGTTCCGGTCAGATGCCCCCTTGGATAGTCAATAAGCAGTCTGGGAGCAATAGTTCACCAAGAACTTAACAAAATCTTGTAGATCTGAAGCAAAGTGAAATCGACACCAGTAATTCCATCTATCATCATTCTATCATGCAAGAGGAGCCACACATCTATGGATCATCCAATAAAATCAGCAGACTTCTAGATGTTAATACTGCTGGCTTAAACTCTGCTACAACTATCTATGGGATTTCTCATAATCTGCTGAGGTAGACCTGACCAAATGTAAACTGTGTCAACAAAATTATTTGCACACCTTCCGTCACTATGTGATGGAGTTCGAAAATATATGTGAATTCTGAGACAATTTTGTAACAAATGTTCCAGAGATGTGTAAATATTTCATTCAAAATGATCTGCTACCAAAAATCTTAGCCAAATATCCCCTGTTTGCTAACTGTCTTTAGTAAATAACTATATATATAAGAGATTGCAACCCATCCCCTGCTGCCCATTGGATGTGGGGCGTTGAGTAGGACAAACATATTAATTGTGACACTAGAGTCGAATCATTCCACCACACATGATAAGTACATTGTCTCTCCAATTATATATACGACGGAATGATTAAGGCTCGAGCGACAAGGGAAGCAATGCGCAGTGATTCCCTCGACAGTGACGTCACAGTGTCACCCGGCGCCAGTATCAACAAGGCGGCCATTTTGTGTTCCACCGAGAGAATTATCGTAAGTAAACACTTATATTTTAAATTATATTATATTATTATATTTTTTTCTGTAATAAAGGTCCTGGGGTGTTGTATAAGAAACATAGATACTGTGTGTGTGGGGAGGCGAGGACTGGTACTGGTGTGTATGGGGAGGTGAGGACTGGTACTGGTGTGTGTGGGGAGGTGAGGACTGGTACTGGTGTGTGTGGGGAGGCGAGGACTGGTACTGGTGTGTGTGGGGAGGCGAGGACTGGTACTGGTGTGTGTGGGGAGTTGAGGACTGGTACTGGTGTGTGTGGGGAGGCGAGGACTGGTACTGGTGTGTATGGGGAGGTGAGGACTGGTACTGGTATGTGTGGGGAGGTGAGGACTGGTACTGGTGTGTATGGGGAGGTGAGGACTGGTACTGGTGTGTGTGGGGAGGTGAGGACTGGTACTGGTGTGTGTGGGGAGGCGAGGACTGGTACTGGTGTGTGTGGGGAGGCGAGGACTGGTACTGGTGTGTATGGGGAGGTGAGGACTGGTACTGGTGTGTATGGGGAGGCGAGGACTGGTACTGGTGTGTATGGGGAGGTGAGGACTGGTACTGGTGTGTGTGGGGAGGCGAGGACTGGTACTGGTGTGTGTGGGGAGGCGAGGACTGGTACTGGTGTGTATGGGGAGGTGAGGACTGGTACTGGTGTGTGTGGGGAGGCGAGGACTGGTACTGGTGTGTGTGGGGAGGCGAGGACTGGTACTGGTGTGTATGGGGAGGTGAGGACTGGTACTGGTGTGTATGGGGAGGCGAGGACTGGTACTGGTGTGTATGGGGAGGTGAGGACTGGTACTGGTGTGTGTGGGGAGGCGAGGACTGGTACTGGTGTGTATGGGGAGGTGAGGACTGGTACTGGTGTGTGTGGGGAGGCGAGGACTGGTACTGGTGTGTATGGGGAGGTGAGGACTGGTACTGGTGTGTGTGGGGAGGCGAGGACTGGTACTGGTGTGTGTGGGGAGTTGAGGACTGGTACTGGTGTGTGTGGGGAGGCGAGGACTGGTACTGGTGTGTATGGGGAGGTGAGGACTGGTACTGGTATGTGTGGGGAGGTGAGGACTGGTACTGGTGTGTGTGGGGAGGTGAGGACTGGTACTGGTATGTGTGGGGAGGTGAGGACTGGTACTGGTGTGTGTGGGGAGGTGAGGACTGGTACTGGTATGTGTGGGGAGGTGAGGACTGGTACTGGTATGTGTGGGGAGGTGAGGACTGGTACTGGTGTGTGTGGGGAGATGAGGACTGGTACTGGTGTGTGTGGGGAGGTGAGGACTGGTACTGGTGTGTGTGGGGAGGTGAGGACTGGTACTGGTGTGTGTGGGGAGGTGAAGACTGGTACTGGTGTGTGTGGGGAGGTGAGGACTGGTACTGGTGTGTGTGGGGAGGCGAGGACTGGTACTGGTGTGTGTGGGGAGGTGAGGACTGGTACTGGTGTGTGTGGGGAGGCGAGGACTGGTACTGGTGTGTATGGGGAGGTGAGGACTGGTACTGGTGTGTGTGGGGAGGCGAGGACTGGTACTGGTGTGTGTGGGGAGTTGAGGACTGGTACTGGTGTGTGTGGGGAGGCGAGGACTGGTACTGGTGTGTATGGGGAGGTGAGGACTGGTACTGGTATGTGTGGGGAGGTGAGGACTGGTACTGGTGTGTGTGGGGAGGTGAGGACTGGTACTGGTATGTGTGGGGAGGTGAGGACTGGTACTGGTGTGTGTGGGGAGGTGAGGACTGGTACTGGTATGTGTGGGGAGGTGAGGACTGGTACTGGTATGTGTGGGGAGGTGAGGACTGGTACTGGTGTGTGTGGGGAGGTGAGGACTGGTACTGGTGTGTGTGGGGAGGTGAGGACTGGTACTGGTGTGTGTGGGGAGGTGAGGACTGGTACTGGTGTGTGGGGGGAGGCGAGGACTGGTACTGGTGTGTGTGGGGAGGTGAGGACTGGTACTGGTGTGTGTGGGGAGGTGAAGACTGGTACTGGTGTGTGTGGGGAGGTGAGGACTGGTACTGGTGTGTGTGGGGAGGTGAGGACTGGTACTGGTGTGTGTGGGGAGGTGAGGACTGGTACTGGTGTGTGTGGGGAGGTGAAGACTGGTACTGGTGTGTGTGGGGAGGTGAGGACTGGTACTGGTGTGTGTGGGGAGGTGAGGACTGGTACTGGTGTGTGTGGGGAGGTGAGGACTGGTACTGGTGTGTGTGGGGAGGTGAAGACTGGTACTGGTGTGTGTGGGGAGGTGAGGACTGGTACTGGTATGTGTGGGGAGGTGAGGACTGGTACTGGTGTGTGTGGGGAGGTGAGGACTGGTACTGGTGTGTGTGGGGAGGTGAGGACTGGTACTGGTGTGTGTGGGGAGGTGAGGACTGGTACTGGTGTGTGTGGGGAGGTGAGGACTGGTAATGGTATGTGTGGGGAGGTGAGGACTGGTACTGGTGTGTGTGGGGAGGTGAGGACTGGTACTGGTGTGTGTGGGGAGGTGAGGACTGGTACTGGTATGTGTGGGGAGGTGAGGACTGGTACTGGTGTGTGTGGGGAGGTGAGGACTGGTACTGGTATGTGTGGGGAGGTGAGGACTGGTACTGGTGTGTGTGGGGAGGTGAGGACTGGTACTGGTGTGTGTGGGGAGGTGAGGACTGGTACTGGTATGTGTGGGGAGGTGAGGACTGGTACTGGTGTGTGTGGGGAGGTGAGGACTGGTACTGGTATGTGTGGGGAGGTGAGGACTGGTACTGGTATGTGTGGGGAGGTGAGGACTGGTACTGGTGTGTGTGGGGAGGTGAGGACTGGTACTGGTATGTGTGGGGAGGTGAGGACTGGTACTGGTGTGTGTGGGGAGGTGAGGACTGGTACTGGTGTGTGTGTGGGGAGGTGAGGACTGGTACTGGTGTGTGTGGGGAGGTGAGGACTGGTACTGGTGTGTGGGGGGAGGTGAGGACTGGTACTGATGTGTGTGGGGAGGTGAGGACTGGTACTGGTGTGTGTGGGGAGGTGAGGACTGGTACTGGTGTGTGGGGGGAGGTGAGAAGAAGGAGTGGGTAGAAGGTAGAAGTATCGGAACAGGTGTGCAAAAGCAGGGTGAGTGTCAGATGAAAGTTTATGTGTTGATATTGTATAGTTAATCATCATATGTATATTTATAGTTAAATATTAATAGTATGTATAGTTGGAGATGGCTATGTTGAGCAAGGAGTGCCCCCCCCCCCCCCACACGAGAGAAGGCAAGGGGTAGGAGACCAGGTAATATGTTGTTGTTGTAAGGAGAGAGTCAAGTGGTTTCGAGGGCTGTGGTAGGAGGCGTCTGCTGCAGGCACCCTCGTCTTTCTCTCTCATGGTGTGTTTATGAAGGGGTGGCCTGTGGTATGTTAGCAAAAGTGAAGATGTTCCCAGCTTGCATAGGTGGCAGTCTAAAGGATTTGTGTCTTTCCAATGGGTCACTCACTGTCGCCTACATCATAACACACGGGGTTAAGGTAAGTTTCCAAGTGGCCTAGAAACCCTTCAACATGCACGACTCCAAGACGGAGTTATTAGTTTGTATAAAAAACACAGTCCTTGAGTCTAGGTTCTCACTATTCGTCGTCTCTGCTTCTACTGAGACGGGGGAGTGAGGTCTCCTCAATGTTTGTAAACAACGGCCCCCCCTCACCCCTCCCTCTCCCCTTCACTCTCCAACCATTATGGGTTTAAGAGCTAGAAGCATAGGGAGTACCACATGTCGGGCACAAGCCACATGGCTAGAAGATCGGTTAATAGGATGATGTATGGAAAGGCGAGAGAAGGTAATAGGGTGTCGTGGGAGTCATCTGTTCGACACCGCCTCAGCTTTCATAGTTGTGTATACCTCCTCTTAGAGTTGACTACCACCCCCACACATAACACACAAGGGGTAAGGTAACTCTCACAATGACCCAGGAGACGTCATTAGTCCACGTCAAAACGGAGCTAAGGGGATTGGTCTTCACTCATTGATGTCTCAGCTGGTACTGCGGTACATGTGCTGCCCCCTCTACACCCTCCCAAGCTGCACCCCCCCCCCCTCCTCTCTGCGGTACATGTGCTGCCCCCTCTACACCCTCCCAAGCTGCACCCCCCCCCCCCTCCCTTCTCTACTGGTGTAGACGGAGTTAAGCTTACTACTAGTAAAGTTGCCGAAGGATAGAGCGGAGAAGCCGATAGTGGAAATAATATCTTACCACATTTTATGAATGCAGTTGAAGAGGGACTATCCCCCTAGCCTCTTAACAGAGGTTCATGATGTAGGCAGTAGCAGTAGCAGTAGTAGTAATAATGGGAAGGAAGAAACTGAAAGAAAGACAAGAGCTATTACACAGGAGTGACTATGATCACCGCATGGGTATGAGTGGTAGTATTGACGACGGGGTGTTTGCAGCCATTTCTCTCTCTGAGGTTGAATCCCCTAATCACCCAGAATGTGATTTGAATGTAGACGCTCTACTGGACGGGAGTTTATTACTTACAGACAGTCAACAACACGATTTACTATCTAATGTTGATATGAATCTATTCCACATTCCCCAACTTAGTTCTCACCAACCCCCATCTAAGGTTAGAGTGCCAGATGTGGGCAACACAGCTTTATTATCAAACTCTGTAATAATATGCAGTGACGAGGAAAATTTTACCCCAATGCGAAGGATTCGAGTTGGGGATGATCTTAATCGAAGTAGCTATATTGATGGCACAAGCAGTGATAGTGATAGTGATAATGTTGAAAGTGTAATATCTATACCTCCTCCTCCTCCTCCTAAACGTCTGATGAAACCAACTATCACTCTCGTGGCTATAGAAAAAACATGTTGAAACTAGACACGTGAGAGTGTAAGCATCATAATGTGTTGTGATGTGTTTTGTCGTACATGGAATATTATAAGAGACACATATTGCTTATTCATCTCCTTTATGATTCAGTAATGATTGTTTTACCTTGATTTACAAAAAATATGTACCTACATTATGTATGTTATGTTTACCAGTCATTGAATAAGGTATTAAGAGTGGTAAATATTCTGTTGCAATTTTCCGCCTTGATAATAGTCTAATGGCGCAAGTAAAATGAAAGATGTAGGGAACATATCTTCTCTCACTGGGGCAGTTTACCTCCTTAAGGAGTCTGTTAAGACATGTGGGTGGGCCAAGAGACATGAGCCGCTGATTAGATGACGACGACAACGACGACGATGTCTGGATACATCCCTAATGAGGGTTGACAGTTGCTGATGCACCCTGTCATCTCAGCGATCTGGTGAGACAGTGTTTTATGCTGTGTTGAGATGTGTAGGATCTCATCTCGTAGGACATCCCGCATTCCTGGATGACCAGGAATGCGGGTGACCAGGAGGATGAGAGCAGGGACAAATGTGGATGAGTAAGAGTACTTATCTATCAGTACTTACCTATCACTGCAGATGAGACATTCACAATGTATACTTACCTAACGGTCCCATATGTATTCCATACAATTCTCCAGATTTCCCCCCCCCCCCTCCCCTTCTTACAATTTACTTTGTTCATTATTACATCACCGATAAGTTGTAGTTCTCTGTTCTGTCTTTATTCCCATACTCTATGCCAGGGTGATCACTTAAAACATCTCTCACATGATCTCAGTAAAGAATTCAGTCATAATCTTTATCGATGTAATATCAGTTACTTTAAAAATATCATATCTCGTTTTTTCTCCTTATCAACATATTTCATCTTTCTTTCATATCATATCTTCTTTTGTTATAGCCAACCAAGAAAGTAGTAAAGCTATAACTTTGTATCGTATCTTTATTCAACATCAAACTGTAACACAACTTTGTAGTTTAAAAAAAAAATTAGGTCAACTTTCACGCAGTATCTTGCAAATCTCAGTCATTCTGTATCATAACTAATCTCTTTGTATCAAACATTTTGACTATCGGTGCTTGGAATATAATTTTCCAAACTAAATATGACTTGTGTATACACAACCCTGAACCAGTCTTCAATGCTTGCACTTCTTTATTTCGTAGAATGATGTCTTGCTATCTTGATCTCAGGTTGCCAATAACTAGGTCTCCAAAGTCTCTCCAAGTGTGATGTAATTAGGATTTTTATTATGTGTTATAAGGCATCGTTTGTCTTTAAGCTAAATATTATGTAAATTCTGGTTTGGCAATTGGGTTGTTGATTTATGGACCAAATTTCTCATTTGCATAATGGAGTTGTATTGCTGGGTAGTTTCAAGCGAAGGTTAGACATTTATTTGAGCGACCTATGTTGGGAGTAAATAAGAGCTACCGTGCTCTTCATTCTAATATATTCTTATATTAATAAGTTTATGTTCCAAAAGAATAATAACGCATTTATTTAGCTTAGAAGCAAAAAATGTGAAATATACTCTGTGCATTAAAATAATGATTATCTAAAGGAGCAGCTATGTGTATTCATTGCAATTGTTAACAACCCATAAGGCAGCTTCCCCTGACACCAGCGTACGGAGTGTCTTAGCAGTTGTCGGAAAATCCGATACCATTTAATAATCATACAGACATAATAGCTGTGTTGTATAAACAAGTTACCCATAGAAAACGTAACTTGTAGTGGAATTACCGTCTAAAGAAAACGGGATATCATCACCACATACTATTATATTCACCACCTATTATGGTGGGAATTATTCTTAAATACATTAGTCTTTGGACTTTACCATTATAAAAACATCTCATATAAATTAACTTAATTATCAGTATTAAAGTAGAGTAAATGTGACCCTTCTATCATTTATTGACATCTGGACAATGTAGGCCAGGCGTCAGTGAGGAAGGAGGGGCAGCCATTGTTGTTGTCACCTCCGAGACGCGTGGAGCAAATTCGGCTCCTATCATATCTGGACAATGTCGGCCAGTAGCGTCAATAGTATGGAGTGTTAGACATTGCCATTGTTGATACTAGACCAGAGGCTCACGGGAGCAAATACGGCTCCTGTTAATTTTACTTGGACGTAGTGTTATGGAAACCAAAGGTGTACCATCTTCAACACGCTGTCAACAAATTCAAGTTAAGTGTTCTTTCCGAAATCCATGTATCTTTCATTTGTGGCCATTAATGTCACTATATAGGGTGACCCGGTTAGAGCACGTGGTAGCCTCAAACTAAAGGTAATTAAGCCAGGTCTTTAAGGTTCCATGTACAGTGTTTTCTCTGATATAGCTTGTCATATATAGGTATCTGGCTTTACAGCTAGCGCCCTTTTGACAGGTCAAGACGAGGAAGCATGCTTTGTACATCAGTTACCAGGGTGATGGAAGCTACCTCAAAGAGGGAAAATGTGGTGTCTACATCCTGGTTATACCTGCTGTACAAATAAGATAAGGAACCTCTTCAATGTATGTAGTCTAATACTGTAGTTTGATTGGCTGCATATATATAAATTTAATTAATATAAACCCCCCTAATGTGTAGAGGATCGATTTGTGAGATTATGAGATTATTGCAGAAATACAGTCCACTTAACATCATACAAATTGCTATCGAAGTATATAAATTAACGTAAATATATATTCATATAAATTAAATAAATATAAATCTCACAGGTCGGTTCCCACATTATTTGGTCATCTTCGAACCGGATGACGGATTATTTGATCCTTTGAACCCACATTTGGTCATCTTAGTACTGGATGAACCAGTTAACCAGTGGATTCATTAAATAACTAGTGCAGTGTGATTTAAACAAAGCCAGTCAAAGACGGCAGCGTAGCCTCGAGGGAGCTCAGGAGCCTCCCTCAGCCCAGTTAAGCCTTAGTCAGCGGTTTCATGCACACCCACAGATTTGGTGGCGTGTTATTCTGTGAAATGACAGCGCTAATATAGAAGCCAGCCAAATTAGTGACTGTGTCGCGAGATTGTTCACGGATTTCGTGGTGTTTATTTCGCGAGAGATTATGTACGAATTTTGTGGAGTTTATTTCGCGAGGTCACTAATAATATTTAATACTTCTTGATAATATTAGAAGTTTCATAGAGGCTATTATCAATAATTGTGTATATTATTTCTCCAAAATAGAGAATCATTTAATATATATTGCACTAGTGATCACAGTATAATATTTACTAATTGCCAACCCACAACAGGGTAGGATATTAACCATTGACTAGTTGAACTATTATTGCTCATCCTAGTCCCATTATTACCATAGTCAGTTGTACTATATTCAACAACCTAACACCATTAATGAATGGTCCAGACCCTATTTTGGGTGTAATTTTTATCAACTCGAATTGAGTTGTATATATAATAATTTACTTATGATCATTACACCTTTGAGTGATTAATTAGTGTCTCTACCATCCTAGGGTGATATAGAAGAGCTAACCTAAAGGTACTTCCAGTGACACTGGTTTATCACTCAAATCATTAGTGTGTATGATTGTATATATATAATGTGTATTAATTTTAAGTGCTAACCTCTACTAGAGGTAGGATTATCGCCTAGTGAGTGCAGAATTTTATCCTAGGTTACTATTAGTACTTGCTCACAATTTATGAGCCAGTGGTGCCCAATTAACAAGTCACCATGACTAATCCACAGAAAGCAAAGCGTGCTTTAATAGCAAGCAAACGTCAACTGACAAGAGATCTCAACCAATATGAACAGTTGTTATATGAACCTGTAATTAATTATCGTCGGTTGAAAATACCACTGTTACAGATTCAAACCCAATTGCATATATTGAAAGCAAATAGGAAATCTTACCAAAATCAAGTCCACGACGACGTAGTAGTTGAAGATGTGGAACCATTCCTGTCTGACCTAACACAATATGAAGAAGAAACTCAAGGCAGGTTGGAACATTTACACAGGATAATTGAATCAGAACAATTAGTAAGTACATCAAATAAAGTAGATAATGTTATGGATGATCTGGATCTTTTTGAGAATAAATGTCAAGCCAGATTAGATCCTTTAATCAACAAGGATAAAGCTTCACCCAGTAAAGCTTCACCCACTACAGCTTCACCCAATATTATATCATCAGAAATTAAGCAGTTCTCAGACAATTTATCCACAGTCTCTGTGGATTCTGAAAACCCAATACCTGAGGCCACTAAGTTAACATGCCTCCAAGCTAGAGGTGAAGCTGAACCAGTAGTAGAAAATGTAAATGAAAATAGCGACAGCACTAATTTCCCAGTCCAGCCTCCTAGGAATAATGCTGGCAATGAGAAAACTGTCATACATCTAGTACTGCAGTTGCTGGATTTACCTCAACCTGATCAGACTGCTGACTCATTACAATCCTTCAGCATGGAGTTTGAGTCACTACTAAGAACATTCAGACTTAAGGTTGATATAACTACTAGTGAATGGATGACCAAAGTAGTCCTTCAACGAAAATTGTCCAGCGATATACTAGATGAATTATATGCACATCAACATAACACCATCCTGACAGTACAGGACATCACTGAAGGTTTACATTCCATCATAAACAAACGACGAGCAAATGAGGAAGTTAAAGCCTCTTACAAGCCTTCAGAAATAGAAAATAAGAGTCAATTAAAGGGTAAAACAACGACCCCAAATAAACATCAACCAATTACTCAAACATCAAGTTGCAGAAAATCTGACAATGCAGCAGCATCCTCCAAGCCTACTGTTACTAGTTCACCCAAACCGGTAACTTCCAAACGTGCAGTAGGCTGGGGGACATGTATGTTCTGCAAAAAGAAACATTCAACATACTGTTGTGCTAATTATCCAACCAGAGACACTCGTATTGAGCGACTCCAGGAATTAGGGAGATGTGCAAGGTGTCTCAAGTCACACAACATAGACTATTGTGATACCCAATTCAACACCTGCAACAGGTGTAGAAGAGGTAGGCACCATACAGCACTGTGCAAATATACGAAATTAACGTATTCAAGACCCAAGGTGGAAGATAGTATTCCCACCACAGTACAGTACTGCAAGGTGCAACAAACTAAGCGTGTCCAATCGGCAAAGTCTAACGGTAATACGACTTTGCCTACTGCCCAAATTACCATCCTGAATAAGAGGGCCAAGGTCCATACCCGTGGGTTGTTTAACTAAGGGTACCAGAGAACATGTCACTAAAAAGTTGGCAGATGAACTACAATTAAGGCCTGTAGCCCAGACGTCATTAAATATCTCAGGGTTTGTAACAGATGCAGGACCTCAAGTCTACCAGGTGGTACAACCATCAGTACGCTTAGGCAGGTACGTCTGTCGAGTACAAGCCATTGTGGTGGACAAAATACCAGTAGACCTACAAGTTCAAGGTCTGAGAGTAACAGCCAAATTCCTGAGAAATAGAGGAATAAAATTGGCAGATAATATTAAGTCTGATCACCTCACTGACTTCGGTCTCCTTGTTGGGACAGACTATTGCCATCGATTCATCGGTAGCCCTACTAAATATCAGGGCATAACCATGTTAAACTCTGCAGGAGGTAAATTACTCTCAGGCCCAGTATCAAGCCTGAGGAGACCTATGCCTGCAGATAAACAATACCAGTAGAAATCTAAATTTGTCAGCTGATTATATTTCTCCAGTAGCATTATACTAAGGAGATTACAGCTGACTGTACCAACAGAAGTTGATGTTAGTATCATCATTTGAAGCTGCAGATGAGTTCATGAGGCCTCAGTGGCAAATCAGTGAACAGTAGCCTAAACTGCTACAAGTCACTGCGACAAATGTCACTGAACCCACTGCAGTCTCAGAACCATACTTTACTTTAATGATGAGCTATTCAATCTTCTGAATCAATTAACTAAATTAAACCCCAATAAATCTGATGACTGATTTGATACATTTATTATTTAATCAAGATGTATTCCATGGGCCTCAGTGTTTATATATCAGTGACCAGTTACCTGAACAAACTTCAAGTTATATCTAATGTCACTGATCTCACTGCAGTCCCTGAATCATACTTGACTGTAGTACTTGATCACATCCAGTCTTCTGGGTTAAATAATATGTAATTAGGCTTGAATATTAGCGTTTCAAGAGTTGACAGGGAAATGAAATCGCATTAGACTTCTAACCCCTGCAACTCTAGTACGGGACATCCGTCCTGTACGAACAGACACACAAATGTGTGATTACTAACTACTAACATCAAATTAATCTAATAATTCGAAGGAGGAGTATCGGTGTTCGTCTGTTCTAATTAGGACTTCGACCCGTGAGCAGCCCCTGGGGAATTATGTCGGAAAATCTGACACCATTTAATAATCATACAGACATAATAGCTGTGTTGAATAAACAAGTTACCCATAGAAAACGTAACTTGTAGTGGAATTACCGTCTAAAGAAAACGGGATATCATCACCACATACTATTATATTCACCACCTCTTATGGTGGGAATTATTCTTAAATACATTAGTCTTTGGACTTTACCATTATAAAAACATCTCATATAAATTAACTTAATTATCAGTATTAAAGTAGAGTAAATGTGACCCTTCTATCACTTATTGACATCTGGACAATGTAGGCCAGGCGTCAGTGAGGAAGGAGGGGCAGCCATTGTTGTTGTCACCTCCGAGACGCGTGGAGCAAATTCGGCTCCTATCATATCTGGACAATGTCGGCCAGTAGCGTCAATAGTATGGAGTGTTAGACATTGCCATTGTTGATACTAGACCAGAGGCTCACGGGAGCAAATACGGCTCCTGTTAATTTTACTTGGACGTAGTGTTATGGAAACCAAAGGTGTACCATCTTCAACACGCTGTCAACAAATTCATGTTAAGTGTTCTTTCCGAAACCCATGTATCTTTCATTTGTGGCCATTAATGTCATTATATAGGGTGACCCGGTTAGAGCACGTGGTAGCCTCAAACTAAAGGTAATTAAGCCAGGTCTTTAAGGTTCCATGTACAGTGTTTTCTCTGATATAGCTTGTCATATATAGGTATCTGGCTTTACAGCTAGCGCCCTTTTGACAGGTCAAGACGAGGAAGCAAGACTTTGTGCACCAGTTACTGGGTGATGGAAGCTACCTCAAAGAGGATAATTTGGTGTCTACATCCTGGTTATACCTACTGTACAAATAAGATAAGGAACCTCTTCAATGTATGTAGTCTAATACTGTAGTTTGATTGGCTGCATATATATAAATTTAATTAATATAAACCCCCCTAATGTGTAGAGGATCGATTTGTGAGATTGAGATTATTGCAGAAATACAGTCCACTTAACATCATTCAAATTGCTATCGAAGTATATAAATTAACGTAAATATATATTCATATAAATTAAATAAATATAAATCTCACAGGTCGGTTCCCACAGCAGTACCTGGTGAAGCTGTAGTGATGAAGGTCACTGTGGAGGGTCACCAGCACCCCGGCCGCCATAGACAGAATCACCAGCTGATTAGTCGTTACCCGTGGCACTGTAGGAGGAGATATACGCTGTTATATACCGGTAGCACTGTACAAGGAGATATTCACTGTTGTATAATGTTAGCACTGTGGGAGGAGACACACACTGTTATTCACAGGTAGCACTGTGCAAGGTGATATACACTGTTATATAATGGAGGCACTGTAGGAGGAGATATGTATTGTGATGTACCTCATGGAACTGTACAAGGATGTATGCACTGTTATCTAATGGTGGCACTGTACGAGGAGATATATATATACTGATATTTAATACTGGCACTGTACGAGGGGATATATATACTGTTATATAACTATGGCAATGTAGGATGAATATATACTATATGTAGGATGAATATATAATATATGTTATATGAGGGTGGCACTGTA
Source organism: Procambarus clarkii (assembly GCF_040958095.1). Classification (NCBI taxonomy): domain Eukaryota; kingdom Metazoa; phylum Arthropoda; class Malacostraca; order Decapoda; family Cambaridae; genus Procambarus; species Procambarus clarkii. Next base: position 2,192,505 of record NC_091216.1, read on the forward strand.
CGAGAATATTTATACTGTTATATAATGGTAGCACTGTACTAGTGTATATATATACGGTTTTATAATTATGGAATTGTAGGAGGAGAAATGTAATGTTATATAATGATGGCACTGTAAGAATGAAATTAAATTGACTGTAGGAGGAGATATATAATGATAAATAATGGTGGAATTGTACGAAGATATATATATTGTTATATAAGGGTAAAACTTTATGAGGGGATATATACTGTTATATAACGGTGGAACTGTACAAGGAGATATATTCTGTTATATAATGGTAGCACTGTACGAGGAGATATATTCTGTTATATAATGTTGGCACTGTACGAGGAGATATATTCTGTTATATAATGGTGGCACTGTACCAGGAGATATATAATGCCACTATCATATATATGGTGGCACTGCTCATGGAGATATATATAATGTTATATAATGTTGACACTGCACAAGGCGATATATACACTGTTATATAATGATGGCATTGTAAGAGGAGATATAGATTGTTATATAATTGTGGCACTGAAGAAGGTGAAATATACTACATAAAAGTGCTTAAACTAGGAGAGGACAATGGAGCTCTTAGGAGTGAGCTTTGCACTCTGAAAGGGAGTATTCTTCAGCAAGGTTAGATTATTACTGCATTAACAGACATGGTAACAAATCAGGAGAAGCAAATCAAAGAATTAGTGAAAGAAAATGAGGTGAGGAAAGTGAAGTGTGGTGACTTTGAAGTAATAAACAAGATAATAGACTCATATGGTGAACAACTCCAAGACAGCCTGATGGCTAACATAGAGTTAGGCAAGGATCTCCAACTGGAAACTTCCTTGACAACTCACATTGAGGAGGTTAATAAAGAACTAGAAAAGTATAAAGAAGAAACAAAAGAGACATATGCCCAAGTTGTAAATGAGAAAGAGACAATCAAGGAAGTGTGTTTGGAAGTCAAAACCAGAAATGACAAACAAGAAGCGGATCTTAGGCAAGCAATTAGGAAAGAACTGGTAACCAACAGTACACTGGTACAAAACACTGTAGATAGAAGTAAGTCCATAATAGTTTTTGGATGTGTAGAGAAGGAAATTCCATCTAGGGTGGACCGAGCAGCAGAAGAGATGAAAATCATAGATAAAATAGTAGGAATAAGAGAAGGCCTAAATTCAAAGGAGCATGTCAGTGATTTTAGGAGGATAGGAAAATATGAGAAAGACAAGAACCGCCCCTTAAGGGTGACGTTTAATGGAGTGAAATATATGACAGAAGTGCTTCGGAATACCAGAAAACTGCAATGTGATGAGGATGGCAAACTTTGGCCAATAAGACAAGACCTCTCAAAAGAGGACAGAGAAAAGCTGAAAATGAACCTCACTGAAGCGAAACGTCTAAATGGGGATAGAAATGAAGAAGAGAGGAATTCTTTTTTCTACAAAGTGTCAGGGACTGGAAAGCTTGTGAAATGGTACATAAAGACAAAGCAACAAAATCATTAAAGGAAGGGGGGTGTAAAGAATAAAGGGAAGGGGAACATATTCCTGAAAATAGTATATACCAATATAGACGGAGTGAGATCGAAAATATTCGAGTTGAAGGATATAATTCAGCTCAAAGTCCCAGATATTGTCACATTAACAGAGACTAAACTTGAACAAAATATTTTAAATGAGGTCATGTTCCCAAGGGGCTACTCAGTTTGGAGACGTGACAGGAAAACTAAGAAGGGGGGAGGAGTGGCTGTGCTGGTGAAAGAACACCTGAAGGTAAGAGAATTAATGTTTAAAAACCTTAGAAATATTGACATAATGGCATTGCAGCTCTGTAATCAAGATGATAAGCTGATAATTTTAAATGCCTACAGCCCACCAGCAAGCAACACATGGACAAAGGAAGAACTGGATGACAAACGAGAGGGTCTCATAATGGTCATGAGAGAGATTATAGTAAGAGCTGACAAAGATAAATCCCGATTGTTGGTACTGAGGGACTTTAACTTTAAGGCAAAAGACTGGGAGGCCTACGAGGCAAGAACAGAGGATATTTGGACAGGCAGATTTGTAAACCTCATCTTGGATACATTCATGTATCAACACGTCAAGCAGGCCACAAGAATGAGGAAAGGGGATATTCCGTCAGTACTGGATCTAATTTTCACCAGGAAAGAAGAGGAGGTATTTGACATCCAGTACCTTCCTCCCTTGGGAAAGAGTGATCACGTCATCTTGGACATTAAATACGCTATGCGATATAATCTAGTAAAGAATGGGGACAGTGAAATAGTTGTTAAACTCGATTTCAAGAGAGGACACTATGGGGAACTTAGAAACTTTTTTTCTTGGGTATAATTGGACAGACTTGTTGCTAGGCAAGGAAGTAAATGAAATGTATGCCAAATTTTGCACAATATATGATGAAGACACACAAACATTCATACCAAAACAGACATGCAGACCTGGGGAAACAGGGTTGGTTCAACAGAAATTGCGAGAGGGCCAGACATTAAAAGACAAAAGAATGGAATCATTATAGAAAGAGGCCAAACCCCCAAACATACCAGCGATACAGAGATGCAAGAAACAACTACACGTCAGTAAGGAGAGAGGCAGAGAGGAACTTTGAGAACGGTATAGCAGACAAATGTAAATCAGGTCCAGGCCTTTTCTATAAATTCATTAAAAGTAAGCTGCAGGTAAAGGATAATATTTAGAGGTTAAAAATGGGGGACAGATTGACGGAAAATGAAAAGGAAATGTGTGAAACATTAAACAAAAAGTTCCAAAGTGTGTTTGTTCAAAATAAAATCTTCAGAGAACCTGACACAATAAGAATTCCACAGAACAACATAGAGCGTATAGAGGTGTCTAGAGATGAAGTGGAAAATATGCTAAAGGAGTTAAGTAAGAATAAAGCAGTTGGCCCAGATGGCGTTTCATCATGGGTTCTGAGAGAATGTGCATCTGAGCTCAGCATTCCACTTCTTTCAGGCATCCCTGTGTACAGGAATCGTAGCAGACGTGTGGAAACAGGCTAACATAGTTCCATTCTACAAAAGTGGCAGCAGGAAGAAGGTCTATAATTGAAGACCCCCTCAATTATAGACCTGTATCATTGACTAATGTAATAGTGAAAGTATTGGAAAAACTAATCAAAACTAAATGGGTAGAACATCTGGAGAGAAAGGATATAATATCAGACAGACAATATGGTTTTCGATCTGGAAGATACTGTGTATCGAATTTACTCAGTTTCTATGATCGAGTCACAGAGATTTTACAGGAAGGAGATGGTTGGGTTGACTGCATCTATTTGGACCTAAAAAAGGCTTTCGACAGAGTTCCACATAAGAGGTTGTTCTGGAAACTGGAAAATATTGGTGGGGTGACAGGTAAGCTTCTAACATGGATGAAAAATTTCCTGACTGATAGAAAAATGAGGGCAGTAATCAGAGGCAATATATCGGACTGGAGAAATGTCACAAGTGGGGTACCACAGGGTTCAGTTCTTGCACCAGTGATGTTTATTGTCTACATAAATAATCTACCAGTTGGTATAGAGAATTATATGAACATGTTTGCTGATGATGTTAAGATAATAGGAAGGATAAGAAACTTAGACGATTGTCATGCCCTTCAAGATACATAACGGAATATATCCACTCGTTCAGTGCCTCCATTATATAACAGTATATATATATATATATATATATATATATATATATATATATATATATATATATATATATATATATATATATATATATATATATATATGTCGTACCTAGTAGCCAGAACGCACTTCTCAGCCTACTATTCAAGGCCCGATTTGCCTAATAAGCCAAGTTTTCCTGAAATAATATTTTTTCTCTATTTTTTTTCTTCTGAAATGATAAAGCTACCCATTTCATTATGTATGAGGTCAAATTTAGCATTCTGGCTACTAGGTACGACATATATATATATATATATATATATATATATATATATATATATATATATATATATATATATATATATATATATATATATATATACTGTTATATAATGGAGGCACTGAACGAGTGGATATATTCCGTTATGTAATGATGGCTCTGTTTGAGATGACATATGAGGAGATGCTGTTCTAAAATTGTGGCACTGTAGTAGGGATATATTTGGTTATGTAATTGTGGCACTGAACGAAAATAGATAACTGTTATATAATGGTAGCACTGTAGGAGGAGATACACTGCTATAAAATGATGGCACTGAACGAGGATATATATACACTGCTATATAATTGTGGCACTGTCAGAAGAGATAGGTACTGTTATATAATGGTGGCACTCCACGAGATTATACTGTTATATAACTGTTGCACTGCAGGAGGAATATATGCTGTTATACAATGGAAGCACTGTTAAAGGAGATTTATACTGTTATAAATTAGCAGAAGGTACGAGGAGATATATTCTGTTATATAATGGTGGTACTGTAGGAGAAGATATGTATTGATATATAATGGTGGCACTGTAAATGGAAATAAATACTGATATATAATTGATGCATTGAGCGAGGAGATATATACTGTTATATAATGGTGGACATGTGCGATGGGTTATATTCTGTTATATAACGGTGGAAGTGTACGAGAACATCTCTATTGTTATATAATGCGGGAACTGTAAGAAGGGATATATTCTGTTATACAATGGTGGCACTCAACGAGGAGATATATTATGACTATATATTGATGGCACTGTACGAAGAGATATAAACTGGTATATAATGATTGCACTGAACATGGGGAAACATACTGTTATAAAATTTTGGCACTGTAGGAGATATTACTATTATATAATGGTGGCACTGTCCGAGCAGATATACAATGTTATACAATGGTGGCACTGTACGAGGGGATATATATAACGTTATATATTTGTTGCACTGTATGAAGAGATATAGTCTGTTATAAAATGGTGGCACTCTATGATGGGATATATACTGTTATATAATTTGGCTATTGTTGGAGGAGATATGTAATTTTATATAAATGTTTCACTGCATGAAGGGATATATATGCTGTTATATAATAGTGGGAAATATAGGAGGGAATATACACTGTAATATAATGGTAGCACTGTAGTACGAGATATATAGTGTTATATAATAGTGGCACTGTAGTAGGACATATATTCTGCTATATAACGAGGTATTGTAGGATGGGATATATACTTTTATATAATGCATGCCCTCTCGTAGGAGATATATACTGTTATATATGGTGGCACTGCTGGAACAGATATATACTTTTACATGTGGTAGCACTGTACAAAGGAATATATAGTACCAAATCTACACAGTAAAATAACAACGTACTGGAGTGAACGATATGGAAGAAAATGTAGAATAGAACCAGTGAAGAGCAGAGGTGCCATAGGCACAATCAGAGAACACTGTATAAACATCAGAGGTCCGCGGTTCTTCAACGTCCTCCCAGCAAGTATAAGAAATATTGCCGGAACAACCGTGGACATTTTCAAGAGGAAACTAGATTTATTCCTCCAAAGAGTGCCGGACCAACCGGGCTGTGGTGGGTATGTGGGCCTGCAGGCCGCTCCAAGCAACAGCCTGGTGGACCAAACTTTCACAAGTCGAGCCTGGCCTCGGGCCGGGCTTGGGGAGTAGAAGAACTCCCAGAACCCCCATCAACCAGGTATCAACCAGGTAGTCTTATATAATGGTGGTACTATAGGATAGGATAAATATACTGTAAAACAAGGGTGTCACTGTGCTAGGACATATATATTGTTATATAAAGTTGCACTGTAGGAAGGGATATATAATGTGATATATGGTGGCATTGTAGTAGTGCTTAGAAATATTGTTACACAAGCTGTACCCGGCCACGCTTTGCTGTGGCTCAGAAACGCATGTACGTTGCTGAGCCACAGCAACCTTTCCCTGTCCCCCAGTCCTCCCCAACATTCCCCCTCACCCCCGTTCCCTGGTCCTTCCAACCAAATCCTCACTCTCCCGTCCCTTTGTCCTCCCCACCATCCCCCACTCCACAGTCCCCTCGTCCTCCCTACCATTCTCCCCTCCCTTGTACCCTCGTCCTCCCTCACATCCCCCACTCCCCTGTCCACTTGTCCTCCCCACCATTCTCCATACCCCTGTCCCCTCGTCCCCACCATCCCCAACTCCCTCGTCCACTCATTCTTGCCACCATCCCCCACTCCCGCCCATCGTCCTCCCCACTCCCTCGTCCGATGCATTCCCAAATGTTCTGATGTTCACATCAGAAAATTAGGAACATCAAATGATCGGATATTCCCATCACTGAAATATAAGAAAACAGTTAAAAAACGAACTGAAAAGCAATGAAAAAAATAAAAAAATAAAATATACTCATGAAATGAACAGTATGGTAAACAACCCAGCTCAATTCCAATGCAATGGCACATAAAATAATTAAATCAAAATGAAAATAAATCAAAATCTATGAAAATTCAATTTATTAACGAAATCGGAAACATTGAAATGACATTGTAACATATTTAGAATAGCGTGTTGCTCTTACATGAAACAAATGGCACAATTTCATAAAAAAAGGATGTTTTTACCTGTCACAGGTGTGGCCTCTATACATATACTTACGAAATAAACAGTACGGTAAACAGCATAGCTCAATTTCCAATGCAATGTTACACAAAATAATCAAATCAAAATGAAAATAAATCGAAATCTAGGAAAATGAAATTTATCAATGCAATAGGAAACAATGAAATGGAATCGTAACATATTTAGTACAGCATGTGTTACATGTAACAGAATGTGCTATCTTTCATAAAAAGCATGTTTTTACCTGTCACAGGTGTGGCATCTACAAAAACATGCGCGTATGTGAATGGAACGTTGTGTCAAAATTTCAAAGCAACCAGTGAAGAACTTTTAGAGATTACAGCATGTGTTGCTCTTATGTCTACCAGATGGCGCTGTTTTTCATAAAAAAACATGTGTTTTTCCGGTCACAGGTGAGACATGTATAAAGTAGGTATATAGAATACACGTGTATTCTAATGTAACGTTGTGTCAAAATTTCAAAGCTATCGGTAAAGAGGTTTCGAAGATTTCCCTCACATGAAAAACACAGTTTTAAAATAAAAAATGTTTTTACCCATCACAGAATTTTCCAGCTTAATTCCAATGCATTGTCACACAAAATAATTATGTCAAAATGAAAATAAATCGAAATCTATGAAAATTCCATATATCAATGCAATCAGAAACATTGAAATGGAATCGTTATATATTTAGTATAGCGTGTTTGTTGCTATTACGTGCAACAGTTGCTGCTGTTTAAAAAAAAAACATGTTTTTATCTGTCATAGGTGTAGCATCTATATAGTAGGTATATAAAAGCACATGTGTATTTGAATGAAACGTTGTGTCAAAACTTACAAGCATTCGGTGAAGAATTTTTGAGATTACAGCGTTTGTTGCTCATACGTCTAACAGATGGCGCTGTTTAAAAAAAAAATGCATGTTGTTTCCTGTCATAGGTTAGGCATGTATATAGTAGGTATATAAAACCTACTATATATATATGCCAATAAAAAGCCTATTTGAATACAACTTTGAGTCAAAATTTCGGTAAAGGGGTCTCGAAGATCTCCCTCTCATGACAAACAGATGAAAATCACAATATTTTCAAAAAAACTTGTTTTTCTCGTCACAGACGTGACACCAATGTAGTATGTATGTAAAAACCCGCTCGGATGCATTTGGAATGTTATGTGAAAATTTCAAAGCAATTGGTGCAGAACTTTCAGAGATTAGCGATTTTGAACAAACGAACATATACATTTTTATTAAATAGACTAGCAGTACCCGGCCACGCATTGCTGTGGCTCAGCAATGCATGTGCGTTGCTGAGCGACAGCAACCTTCCCTGTCCCCCAGTTCCCACCATTCCCCACTCACCCGTCTCCTCGGCCTCCCCACCATTCCCCACTCCCTCGTCCGATGCCTTCCTAAATGGTCTGATGTTCCCATCAGAAAATTGGGAACATCAAGTGATCTGATGTTCCCATCACTGAAATATAAGAATAACAGTTAAAAAATGAAATGAAAATATGAAAAAAATATATAAAAATATACTATACACACGATTTGAACGGTCTCGTAAACAACACAGCTCAATTCCATCTCAATTCACACAAAATAATTAAATGAATATGAATTTTTTTCAAAATATATGAAAATTCAATTTATCAATGCAATCAGAAACATTGAAATGGAATTGTAACATATCAAAGTATAACATGTGTGTTGCTTTTACATGCAACAGATGGCGCTGTTTTTCAAGAAAAGCATAGTTTTACCTGTCACAGGTGTGGCATCTATACTTATACATACGAAATAAACGGTATGGTAAACAACACAGCTCAATTCCAACACAATGTGACACAAAATATTTCACTAAAAAATAAAATAAATCGAAATCTATGCAAATAAAATTTATCAATGCTATCGGAAACATTGAAATGGAATTCGTGACATATTTAATATAGCATGCATGTTGCCATTATGTGAAACAGATGGCGCTGTTTTTCAAAAACTCGTGTTTTTACCTGTCACAGGGGTGGCATCTATATAGTAGGTATATAAAAAAGACGTGCCTATTCGAATACAACGTTGTGTCAAAATTTTAAATCAATTGGTGAAGAATTTTCGCAGATTACAGCGTGTGTTGCTCTTACGTCCAACAGATGGCGCTGTTTAAAAAAAAAAACATGTTTTTTCCTGTCACAGGTGAGGCATGAATATAGTAGATATATAAAAAGACGTGCCTATTCGAATGCAACGTTGTCTCAAAATTTCAAAGCAATCGGTAAAGAAGTTTCGAAGATTTCCCTCACATGAAAAACACAGTTTTTCAGAAAACGCATGTTTTTTTTTTTTACCGTCACAGACGTGACATCTATACAGTATGTATATAAAAACCTGCTCGGATGCGAATGGAACGTTGTGTGAAAATTTCAAAGCAATCTGTGAAGAACTTTTGGAGATTAGCGATTTTGAGCAAACGAACATTTCCATTTTTATTTATATAGACTAGCTGTACCCGGCCACGCGTTGCTGTGGAACGTTGCTCAGCAACGCATGTGCGTTGCTGAGCCACAGCAACCTTTCCCTGTCTCCCAGTCCTCCCCTACTATACCCCATGCACCGTCCCCTTTTCCTACCAACCATTCATCACTCACCCGTCCCCCTTTCCTTCCAAGCATTTCTCACTCACCCGTCCCCCTTTCCTTCCAACCATTCCCCACTCCCCCATCCCCTCGTCATCCCCACTATTCCTCCCCCTCCCCTGTCCCTTTATCCTCCCCAACATTCCCCACTCCAGCGTCCGCTCGTCCTTCTAACCATTCCCCACTCAATCGTCCCCTCCTCCTCCCTCCATCTTCCACTCCCCCATCCCATCGTCCTCCGTACCATCACCCCCCTCCCCGTCCCCTCGTCCTTTCCACCAACCCCCACTCTTCTGTCCCCGTGTCCTCCCCACCATTCTCTATTCCCCTATCCCCTCGTCCCCACCATCCCCAACTGCCCTGTCCCCTCGTCCTCCACACTATTACCCCCTCCCCTGTCCCCTTGTCCTCCCCAACATTTCCCACTCCCTCGTTCGATGCATTCCCAAATGATCCGAAGACCTCAACAGAAAATTAAGAACATCAAATGATCTAATTTTCACATCACCTGAAATATAAGAAAAACAGGAAAAAAAGCAAAATGAAGAACAATTAAAAAATACAAAAATAAACTATACTCAGGAAATGAAAGGAATGGTAAACAACACAGCTCAATTTCAACGCAAAGTCACACAAAATAAAGTAAATCAAAATGCAAATAAATCGAAATTTTTTAAAATTAAATATACCAATGCAATCAGAAACATTGAAATGGAATCGTAACATATTTAGTATAGCGAGAGTTGCTATTACTTTCAACAGATGGCGCTGTTTTAAAAAAAAAAAAACATGTTTTTACATGTCCCAGGTGTGCCATCTATATAGTCGGTATATAAAAACACGCGTGTATTCGACTGGAACGTTGTATCAAATTTTCGATGTATCAAAGCAATCGATGAAGAACTTTCGGAGATTCCAGCGTGTGTTGCTCTTACGTCCAACAGATGACGCTGTTTAAAAAAAAGAAACATGCTTTTTCTTGTCACAGGTGTGGCATGCATATAAGAGATATATAAAAACACGCGCCTATTCGAATGCAACTTTGTGTCAAAATTTCAAAGCAATCGGTAAAGAGGTTTCGAGGATTTCCCTCCCATGAAAAACATATGAAAAAAAAATCATGCTTTTTCACACAACAGACGTGACATCTATATAGTGTGTATATATAAACCTGCTCGGATGCGAAATGAACGTTGTGTGAAAATTTCAAAGCAATCGGTGAACAACTTTCTGAGATTAGCGATTTTAAACAAACGAGCATTTATATATATATATATATATATATATATATATATATATATATATATATATATATATATATATATATATATATATATGGGAACCATCGAAGATAGGGTCTTCAGTAGCAGACAAAAACCAACTGTATACTGCCGTTATGTAGATGACATATTCGTAATAGTAAAAGACTCAGATGAACTAATTGACCTAAAAAGACACCTAGAGAGAGAGTCAGTACTCCGATTTACACATGAAAATAGTGAAAATAACAGTCTGCCATTCTTGGATGTACTAATAACAAAAACAGGAACCTCTTTAAGCACCAACGTATATACCAAGCCCACCAACATAGGATTATGCCTGAACGGTAGAAGTGAGTGCCCCCAAAGATACAAAGCCAGTGTTCTCAATGCTTATATTCGTCGAGCGCTTACCCACTGCTCTGAATGGAGCAACGTGAGTAGAGAGTTTGAAAGAGTAACTCAGGTATTGGTGAACAACGGATATAGCAACACGGAAATAAACGCTGCTATAAGAAGACACTTGGACCGTTGGTATAATTCAGAACCTAGAACAGAAACCACAACACCCCCAATAAAATTATATTACAAATCAACCATGCACAGTGAACATATAAAAGAGGAAAGAATAATGAAAGAAATAATCCGTAAAGGAGTAAAAAGCACTACTCCTAACCAAAACATAAACCTGATAATATTCTACAAAACCAAGAAGACTTCCGAACTCCTTATCAAAAACAACCCGAAGCCGACGGAGAACCCTCTACAGCAGTCAAGCGTTGTATACATGTACACTTGCCCCCACGAAGGATGTAACCTTCAATGTAAGTACATAGGTATGACGTCGACCAAGCTGACGAGGCGTTTGACATGCCATCTTCAATCTGGTGCCCCTAGGAATCACATGAGACAAGCCCATGACATTACTCTAACAAGAGAAATGTTGAACAAGAATACTTGCATAATAGACAAAACCCAAGATTCAAGAAGATTACAAATTCTTGAGGCAATTCACATAAGAATAGAGCGACCTACCATGAACACCCAAATCACGGAACTATTTACTCTACCCACCATGAGAGTAAGGACAAGACAAGAACATATCGATGCCAACACAGAAGACAATGTCCAACATAACAGGCCAATTACACTGGATTAATCTTTGTGTTTAGATAGGAGATGCCTCGTATGGGCCAATAAGCCTTCTGCAGCCCCTATGTTTATCCCTTATGTATCCCCCCATGTTTTTCACCTTCATTGTATTATCACCTGACCTAATGCGGGTATAAAATCAACTAGTATTGTAAGATCTGTTCACTTGAGAATGAACCATGGAGGTTCGAAACGTCGTGCAAATTATACAAATAAGTGTAATACACTCTATAGTAAATCACTTCTTTTCTTCACCTTAAAAGTACGAAAATGAGTTTTGGAGAACTCCTATTCCAATTAAGCCCTGATGCTAAGAAAATAGTTAGAGGGATAGAAGCCCTAAACCAGAAAATAATAAATACAGAATATGCGGTCATATTCAATGAAACATATATATATATATATATATATATATATATATATATATATATATATATATATATATATATATATATATATATATATATATATATATATATATATATATACAACTTTAGAACACTTTCTCACCAGGAGACTCGAACCCTAGCCAGCACAGAAGCCTTCCAGCAACTGGCATAACAGGTACGCCTTTAACCCACTGCACCACCGCTCAGACTTTTAAAAGAGATGGTAATTTCGGAGTATTTATACACACCAAAGACCAACATTTCCCAAGAGCACTAGAGCAAGTGAGGGGTCATTTTTACGTTTTTCATCAAGTCCCTGTTATTATGGGAGAACACTGTGTCTATGCTTGATGCACAACTCTCCTAAATCGGAGATTTACAAATCGGAGATGTGTAAGTTCTATTCAATTGTGTATGTGTAAACTAAAGTCTTTGAAAATGTAATAAGTTTTACGAAACGCGCTCAAGTGTCGCGTCAGACTAGAAATAAAAATGAACTTTGGAGAATTGATTTTTGAATTACCACCAACAGTGAAAAGAAATGTATGAAAGATTGAGAAAATTCGTGTTAGAATTATTAATCTTACTTTTTCGGTCATAATTAATAATATATATATATATATATATATATATATATATATATATATATATATATATATATATATATATATATATACATATAAAATATATATGTATATAAAATATATATATATATATATATATATATATATATATATATATATATATATATATATATATATATATATATATATATAATATATATATATATATATATATATATATATATATATATATATATATATATATATATATGTCGTACCTAGTAGCCAGAACGCACTTCTCAGCCTACTATGCAAGGCCCGATTTGCCTAATAAGCCAAGTTTTCATGATTAAATTGTTTTTCGACTACCTAACCTACCTAACCAAACCTAACCTAACTTTTTCAGCTACCTAACCTAACCTAATCTAAAAAGATAGGTTAGGTTAGGTAGGGTTGGTTAGGTTCGGTCATATATCTACGTTAATTTTAACTCCAATAAAAAAAAATTTACCTCATACATAATGAAATGGGTAGCTTTATCATATCATAAGAAAAAAATTAGAGAAAATATATTAATTCAGGAAAACTTGGCTTATTAGGCAAATCGGGCCTTGCATAGTAGGGTGAGAAGTGCGTTCTGGCTACTAGGTACGACATATATATATATATATATATATATATATATATATATATATATATATATATATATATATATATATATATATATATATATATATATATATAAAATATATATATTTTATATATATATATATATATATATATATATATATATATATATATATATATATATATTTTATATATATATATATATATTTTATATATATATATATATATATATATATATATATATATATATATATATATATATATATATATATTTTATATATATATTTTATATATATATACGTGTTGTATGATAATCTTCTCTTTTTTATGGCATGTATTGTGTATGTTTTCTTTGTATATTAAATGTACATGTTAGCTGGCTTTTGCTCCTATCCTGGTGAGGTTTCTCAGAAAGCCATAGAGAGTCACAGTTGAGGACAGGGTGGCTGATACTAATTCACGAAAGGGGGATTAAAGAGATCATTCCAAACAAGGAGAGAGTGGGGAGTCACGGCAGCTCGAGTAGGGTGTGTACACAAGACAACGAGGCCAGTGTTTGAGCCGCACCCCTAAGTATATGATGCTGAGCCCCTCTCCAAGATCAAGAACCGTACAGTGTGATCTCCTGGGTAAATGGTTGAAATAGCTTTGGGTATCACTTCCTTATGTCCGGTCGTGATGGCCAAGCAGATTAAGGCGTCCTGTAGATACCAGTTTCGTTGCTCCTGGCAGTATGGGTTCGAGTCACTTCTGGGGTGTGAGTTTTCAGTTATATATATATATATATATATATATATATATATATATATATATATATATATATATATATATATATATATATATATATATATATATATATAATATATATATATATATATATATATATATATATATAAATATATATATATATATATATATAATATATATATATATATATATATATATATATATATATATATATATATATATATTACAACAGTTTTGGGTGAGGTGAACAAAACTTTCAACACAAGATAGAGCACGAAACAATGGGTATAAATTGGGTAAATTAAAGGTAAGAATGGAAGTAACTGCAGAGGGCCTATTGGTCCATATTTCTTGATGCTTCTATATTGGAGCGGAGTCTTGAGGTGGGTAGAATATAGTTGTGCATTAATTGGCTGTTGATTGCTGGTGTTGACTTTTTGATGTGTAGTGCCACGCAGATGTCAAGCCGCCTGCTATCGCTGTATCTATCGATGATTTCTGTGTTGTTTGTTAAGATTTTTCTGGTGATGGTCTGGTTGTGGGAAGAGATTATATGTTCCTTAATGGAGCCCTGTTGCTTATGCATCGTTAATTGCCTGGAAAGAGATGTTGTTGTCTTGTCTATGTACTGAATTCTTTGAGGCTTACAGTCCCCAAGTGGGCATTTGAAGGCATAGACGACGTTGGTCTCTTTTAAAGCGTTCTGCTTTGTGTCTGGAGAGTTTCTCATGAGTAGGTTGGCCGTTTTTCTGGTTTTATAGTAAATCGTCAATTGTATTTTCTGATTTTTGTCTGTAGGGATAACGTTCCTATCGACAATATCTTTCAGGACCCTTTCTTCCGTTTTATGAGCTATGGAAAAGAAGTTCCTGTGAAATAGTCTAATAGGGGGTATAGGTGTTGTGTTAGTTTTCTCTTCAGAGGTTGCATGGCGTTTCACCTTCCTTCTTATAATGTCTTCAACGAAACCATTGGAGAAGCCGTTGTTGACTAGGACCTGCCTTACCCTACAGAGTTCTTCGTCGACTTGCTTCCATCCTGAGCTGTGGCTGAGAGCACGGTCGACATAAGCGTAAACAACACTCATCTTGTACCTGTCCGGGCAGTCACTGTTGGAATTGAGGCACATTCCTATGTTTGTTTCCTTAGTGTAGACTGCAGTGTGGAAACCTCCGCTCCTTTCCATGACTGTTACATCTAGAAAGGGCAGCTTCCCATCCTTCTCCATCTCGTAAGTGAAACGCAACACAGAATTCCGCTCAAATGCCTCCTTCACCTCCTACAGATGTCTGACATCAGGTACCTGTGTAAAAATGTCATGACCCTACGTGCAGTATATGGCCAGTTTCAAGTTCATGTCGACTTGATCCGTGATCCAGCCTGTACTCCTCTTGACATACCAGAAAACATTCCAATGAAACTACTCCAAGATTGTACTAAAGAGGCACCCTTCTTGAGCCCGGATTGGCACGGTCGCAATGGGTTCTCCCCTAGGTGTCCTGTTTGCAAACTTCTACATGGGTACCATCGAACAGAAGGTCTTAGTTGACATGAACTTGAAACCGGCCATATACTGCAGCTATGTAGACAACCAGACCATCACCAGAGAAATCTTAACAAACAACACAGAAATCATCGATAGATACAGCGATAGCAGGCGGCTTGACATCTGCGAGGCACTACACATCAAGAAGTCAACACCAGCAATCAACAGCCAATTAATGCACAACTATATTCTACCCACTTCAAGACCAATATACCAATATAGAAGCATCAAGAAGCTTCAGTTCACCTATATAGAAGCATCAAGAAATATGGGCCAATAGGCCATTTGCAATATATATATATATATATATATATATATATATATATATATATATATATATATATATATATATATATATATATATATATATATATATATATATATATATATTTATATATATATATATATATATATATATATATATATATATATATATATATATATAAATATATATATATATATATATATATATATATATATATATATATATATATATATATATATTAGTATATTTTGGTAGCAGTCTTTCCTGTAGACATATATTATTAAATATGACCGAAAAAGTAAGATTAATAATTCTAACACGAATTTTCTCTATCTTTCTTACGTTTCTTTTCACTGTTGATGGTAATTCAAAAATCAATTCTCCAAAATTCATTTTTATTTCTAGTCTGACGCGACACTTGAGCGCGTTTCGTATAACATATATTACATTTTCAAAGACTTTAGTTTACAAACACACAACTGAAACTCCTGGGAGTATGGGTTCGAGTCACTTCTGGGGTGTGAGTTTTCAGTTGCATATTGTCCTGGGGACCATTCAGGCTTGTTCGCATTTGTGTTCCTCACGTGTGCCCCAAAGAATGAGGTGATTTGGTAAAATGCTATGCCCAAGATTACTATCCGAGTGCCGGCGGTGGGGTGGTTCAAATAGCCTCGGCTATCACCTCATTATGTCCGGTCGTGATGGTCAAGTGGATTAAGGCGTCTTGTACATACCAGTTGCGTCGCTCCTGGGAGTATGGGTTCGAGTCACTTCTGGGGTGTGAGTTTTCAGTTATAAATATAAATATATATATATATATATATATATATATATATATATATATATATATATATATATATATATATATATATATATATATATATATATATATAGAAATAAAAATGGAAATGTTCGTTTGCTCAAAATCGCTAATCTCCGAAAGTGTTTCACCTATTACGTTGAAATTTTCACACAACGTTCCATTCGCATCCGAGTAGGTTTTTATATACATACTATATAGATGTCACGTCTGTAATGGTAAAAAACATGCTTTTTCTGATAAACTGTTTTTTTCATGTGAGGGAAATCTTCGAAACTTCTTTACCGATTGCTTTGAAAATTTGACACAACGTTGCATTCGAATAGGCGCGTCTTTTTATATACCAACTATATACATGCCTCACCTGTGACAGGAAAACACATTTTTTTTTTTTTTAACAGCGTGATCTGTTGGACGTAAAAGCAACACGCGCTGTAATCTCTAAAAGTTCTTCACCAATTGCTTTGAAATTTTGACACAACGTTGCATTCAAATAGGGCGCATCTTTTTATATACCTACTATATAGATGCTACCCCTGTGACAGGTAAAAAATACATGCGTTTTTGAAAAACAGCGCCATCTGTTGCACATAAGGGCAACCTGCATGCTATACTTAATATGTCACGAATTCCATTTCAATGTTTCCAATTGCTTGATAAATTTTATTTTCATTTTTTATTTTCGATTTTATTTACTTTTTAGTGAATTATTTTGTGTGACATTGTCTTAGATTGAGCTGTGCTGTCTATAATACCGTTCATTTCGTAAGTATAAGTATAGATGACACATCTGTGACAGGTAAAAGAAGGCTTCTCTGGAAAAACAGCGCCATCTGTTGCATGTAAGAGCAACACATATGCTATACTAGATATGTTACAACTCCATTTCAATCTTTCTCATTGCATTGACAAATTGAATTTTCATAGATTTTGATTTATTTTCATTTTGATTTCATTATTTTGTGTGAATTCCATTGGAATTAAGCTGTGTTGTTTACCAGACTGTTCATTTCGTGAGTATATTTTATTTTTATATTTTTTCATATTTTCATTAAATTTTTTAACTGTTTTTCTTATATTTAAGTGATGGGAACATCAGATCACTTGATGTTCCCAATTTTCTGATGGGAACATCAGACCATTTGGGAAGGCTTCGGACGAGGGCGTGGGGAATGGTGGGAATGACGAGGGAACATTTTTTTTTTTTTTTTTTTTTTCTTTTTAGCAGGGATAATCCTGCGCGGGCCCTAAGCCTCTGGCTGGCCCACTATGTGATGCTTGTGTCTGTTTTACTTGGGCGGAGGATGAGTATGTATGACTCGTATGGTCGCTTCAGTAAGATTTTGCCATATGTGTTTAACAACGTCCTCTACTCTGTTGAATCTAAGTTGAAATCTTAACGGGTTTGTAACTGTGCACTGTGTTAGATAATGTTCCAGTGGTCTGTCGGGCATTTCTCCACAGTGTTGACATTTCCTCTCATCTTCCGGAACCTGTAAGCCTATTTCCCATGCACATGGGTACCCAAGCCTGATGCGATGTAAGTGCACTTCCGTTGGTCTACTGCCCCCTTTCATCAAACTAAGTGGTTCGTAGTTGGTTGAATTCTTGTACCAACCCGCAGATCCTGATGTTGCAACTGCTGTGGTGTGGTCACTGTACATCTTTCGCATTGCTCTGTTTCGAATTACTTTCTTCATCTGGGATAGACTCTGTGGTATGTAAATGTCTACATTTCTCCTCTTAGTAGCAAGTTTTGCAGCTTCGTCTGCAATGTCATTACCTATTAGTCCCACATGACTTGGCACCCAGTTGATAAGTACCCGTCGGCCTTGTCGTTTGAGTGTGTGCATGAATGATAAGAAATTTGTGATCAGATGGATGTTATCACATATGTGTTCTTGTTGCAAGGTTTCAATGGCGGTTCTCGAATCTGTATGGATGATAACATGGTGTCGGTGTTCAGCAAGAGCATGTTCCAAAGCCTTTTGAATGGCTAGCATCTCTGTTTGTAAAGTCGAACACCCATTTGAGAGCCTCCAACTAGTTACAGAGTGTCCTGCGTTAACTGCAGCTCCGGTTTCTTGTCCCTGCTGGTCTACTGACCCATCCGTGAAGTAAGTGAAGCTGTCGGTTGCCATGTTTGCTTCTATATGCATCTGTGCAATGTTACGTAGCAGATGAGGATTTGTCTGGTTCTTCTTTCCTTCAAGAGCCATAATCTTAAAGTCTACTGGCAGAGATTCCCAAGGGGCTTGTATAACAAAGTCTGCATGTATTTCGTCGACACCCCTCTCAGTGACTGTTTGCCATATCGAACGTATTGATGGTGTTTATCGCACAATGGGTCCACCTTTTGCCATTGGAGGCTCTTCTGCCCAGAGTTAGTGCTCCAGTGATTATATCTTTAAGTGAACTGATTCTAGATCTAGTCAATATCTTGGTCAGCATGCACGCAGCAATCCCCTTTACCCTTATTTAATCGACGGTAGCTTTGTTTCTAGTCTTAGGTTCAGTATTTTAGTCCATCTGGGAGCACCTGTTATGATTCGCAATGCATCATTTTGAAGAACCTCAACGTTTGCCCACTGACCAGGAGAAAGAGTGAGTAAGGCAGGCGCTGCATAATCAACCAGGGAACGAACGGCGTGTATGTAAAACATTCTCAACACTCTGTGTCCCGCTCCTAGACGGGGCCCTGTGATTGCTCTCATTATATTTATTCGTGACTTTGCTTTCTCCTTTAGATATTGAATTTGCTTATTGAATGTCATTTTAAAATCAATCCACACTCCGAGATATCGATATTGTGTAACCCGACGAGGGAACAGAAGTGAGAGATGGTGGGGAGGACGAGGGGACAAGGGAGGGGGATAATGGTGGGGAAGTACGAGGGGACGGGGAGTTTGGGATGGTGGGGACGAGGGAATGGGGGAATGGAGAATTGTGGGAGGACAAAGGGACAGGGGAGTGGGGCATAGTGGGAAGGAAGAGAGGATGGTGGAGTGGGGAATGGCTAGGAGGCCGAGGAGATGGGAGAGGGGAAAATGTTGGGGAGGACTGTGGGGACAGGGAAGGTTGCTGTGGCTGGGTACTGCTAGTATATATATAAATATATGTTCGTTTGTTCAAAATCGCTAATCTCCGAAATTTCTTCACCGATTGCTTTGAAATTTTCACATAACATTCCATTCGCATCTGAGCGGGTTATTGTATACATACTACATTGGTGTCACGTCTGTGACGGGAAAAAACATGCTTTTTTTTAAATATTGTGTTTTTCATGTGTTTGTCATGAGAGGGAGATCTTCGAAACCTCTTTACCGATTGCTTTGAAATTTGGATACAACATTGTACTCAAATAGGCAGGTGTTTTTATATACCTAATATATACATGCCTAACCTATGACAGGGGAAAAAACATGCTTTTTTTTCAACAGCGCCATCTGTTGGATGTATGGGCAACACACGCTGTAATCTCTATAAGTTCTTCACCGATTTCTTTGAAATTATGACGCAACGTTTCATTTGAATACACACATGTTTTTATATACCTACTATATAGATGCCACACCTATGACAGGTAAAAACATGTTTTTTTTTTTTTAAAAAGCACCATCTGTTGGACGTAATAGCAACACACATGCTATACTAAATATATAACGATTCCATTTCAATGTTTCTGATTGCATTGATAAATTGAATTTTCATAGATTTCGATTTATTTTCATTTTGACATAATTATTTTGTGTGACAATGAGTTGGAATTAAGCTGGGCAATTCTGTGATGGGTTATCTTATCTTTAGGTTACCTTGAGATGATTTCGGGGCTTTGTGTCCCCGCGGCCCAGTCCTCGACCAGGCCTCCACCCCCAGGAAGCATCCCGTGACAGCTGACTAACACCCAGGTACCTATTTTACTGCTAGGTAACAGGCGCATAGGGTGAAAGAAACTCTGCCCATTGTTTCTCGCCAGCACCTGCGATCAAACCCAGGACCATAGAATCACAAGTACCGCGTGCTGTCCGCTCGGCCGACCGGCTCCGGGTTAAAACATTATTTAACAAAAAAAAAATGTGTTTTTTCATGTGTTTTTCAATTGAGGGAAATCTTCGAAACCTCTTTACCGATTGCTTTGAAATTTTGACATAACGTTACATTAGAATAGGCCCGTGTTTTTATATACCTACTTTATACATGTCTCACCTGTGACTGGAAAAACACATGCTTTTTATGAAAAACAGCGCCATCTGGTAGACATACGAGCAACACATGCTGCAATCTCCAAAAGTTCTTCATTGGTTGCTTTGAAATTTTGACACAACGTTCCATTCACATACGCGCATGTTTTTGTAGATGCCACACCTGTGACAGGTAAAAACATGCTTTTTATAAAGGATAGTGCAATCTGCTACATGTAACACACGCTATACTAAATATGTTATGATTCCATTTCATTGTTTCCGATTGCATTGATAAATTTAATTTTCCTAGATTTCGATTTATTTTCATTTTGATTCAATTTTTTTGTGTAACATTGCATTGGAATTGAGCTGTGTTGTTTACCGTACTGTTCATTTCGTAAGTATATGTATAGATGCCACACCTGTGACAGGATTTTTTTTTTTTAAGAAACAGTGCCTTTGTTTCACGTAGGAGCAACACACTATTTTAAATATGTTACGATGTCATTTCAATGTTTCCGATTTCATTAATAAATTGAATTTTCATAGATTTTGATTTATTTTCATTTTGATTCAATTATTTTATGAGACATTGCATTGGAATTGAGCTGTGTTTTTTGCATACTGTTCAGTTCATGAGTAT
Organism: Procambarus clarkii; assembly: GCF_040958095.1. Lineage (NCBI taxonomy): Eukaryota > Metazoa > Arthropoda > Malacostraca > Decapoda > Cambaridae > Procambarus > Procambarus clarkii. The sequence goes on from NC_091216.1 coordinate 2,213,932, forward strand.
AGTTTATTTTTTTATTTTTTCATTGCTTTTCAGTTCGTTTTTTTAGCTGTTTTCTTATGTTTCAGTGATGGGAATATCAGATTATTTGATGTTCCCCATTTTCTGATTGGAACATCAGAACATTTGGGAATGCATCGGACGAGGGAGTGGGGAATGGTGGGGACGAGGGGACAGGGGAATGGAGAATGGTGGGGAGGACAAGTGGACAGGAGAGTGGGGGGATGTCAGGGAGGACGAGGGTACTAGGGCGGGGAAGAATTGTAGGGAGGACGAGGGGTTGGGAGAGTGAGAGATTGTGGGGAGGACGAGGGGACTGTGGAGTGGGGGATGGTGGGGAGGACAAAGGGATTGGGGAAGGGAAATGGAAAACACGTTCATTTCACAGCTGCAAATGTGCAACAAACAGCTATGCGTCCACCGGCTACAACGTTAACTGCTTTCTTCACGTTATGTCAAATGACGCGTTTGCAAAAACACAGCTGTATTCGGAAGTGCCTATGTATTACACGTGGAATGCCAGTAGAAAATCATTTGAACGACGCAAACGACAAGAGCGAGTCGAACAACCTGGCATATTGAAATAAACTACGATAGGCAGACTGTACACCGTGCATCCCAATAAAGATGATTGTTTCTTTCTTCGCATGTTGTTGGTATATGTGCCTGGATCAACGTCTTATAGCAATTGAGATTTGTCAACGGCGTAACACATGCCACTTTCCGTAGTGCATGTCAAACTCTGAATTAATTGGAGAACGACCGACACTGGGATATATGCATTAATGCATATATCCCATTATAGGTATAGGTTACCTATAACTAACCTATACCTGTTATAGGTATAGGTTAAGTAATAATTGTAATTATGAAGCAATAAGATGCTTATCTTAGCATACTAAGAAGGTTAGATAAGGTCGGTTTTTTGTATGAAGCTTTTCAAGATAAACTAAAATATTCACAATAAATTAGTATGTCACATATGCACTTATTTAATAAGTCAATATTGACTGTAAGAAAGTGCGAGAACGGGTGATTAATGACGCGTCTAACACGTCAAATCCAAATCAAATTCGTGCATTGTTTGCAATCATATTGACCACCGGCTCTCCTTCATCTCCAACAGAGTTATGGGAGAAATATAAATCGCACATGATGAAGATAATGTCCGTCGAATACGCAAGGAAAATTCAAATATGAACATGGATTTCACAACAGAAATCTACAACGAAGCGTTGATAATGATTGAAGATTTGTTCTTAGAAATCGAGAACAAAGTCATCAATCACTTGGAAATTTTATCACCGAATCGATCTTCGTTCGATGTAGAATTGCGTTGTGAACAAAGTTACAACATGGGTGATCTGTTGTCGTATGTGCAATCAAATATTCCTAATCTAACTCTTGAGCGAAAAAGCATTTACAATCGAATAGTTCAAACTGTCAATAACGGACAAGGAGAAATCTTCTTAGATGCGCCAGGAAAAACTGGTAAAACCTTCCTAATTAGATTGATTCTGGCAGCATTTCGATCCCAAAATGGCATAGCCTTAGCTCTTGCATCGTCCGGAATAGCTGCGACATTGCTATCAGGTGGAAGAACTGTTACCTCGGCTTTGAAATTGCCATTGAACATGCAATTCATTGAAACTCCCACATCCAACATTTCCAAAGCATCCGGCACACGAACTTAACAATATTATTCAGTGTAACATTTAAAGCGAGGCAGGCACATTCAAGTCTGTCGACACTGTTGAGGAAGCAGATGAAGCGGTTAATTATCAAAGAGAATTTTTTAATTCTGCTTGATAATTACGTTGTTTAGGATGGTTCAGGATGAAAGAAATTTCGTTTAGACTGAGAGTTGGCAAAGTTGAAAAATGCAAAGGGTTTCCAAGGGGAGAGAATGATTTGTAGATAAAGGCAATTTCAGAATAAAAAAACTGAGGATCTCTGATGCGTAGAGCGCTGAGGAAGAGAGAGACGAGGACACTTTTCTTAACAGAAGGAGAATGGTAGGAAAAGAAGAGAATGTACGTGCCACTATGCATGGGTTTGCGGTAGACAGAGAAAGAAAACCCGGACACAGAACTGTGAACGTGAACGTCAAGGAGAGGCCAAACATGACCATTGAGTTTACTCTTCACACCTAGACATTGTGTTCACGGTCCTCAACTGGCGATTGTGTTCACGGTCCACACCTGGCCATTCTGTTCACGATCCAAACCTGGCAATAATGTTCACGTTCCACACCTGGCAATTGTGTTCACGGTCCACACCTGGACATTGTTTTCACTGTCCACACCTGACTATTGTGTTCATGGTCCACACCTGACCATTGTGTTAACGGTCCACACCTGGCCATTGTGTTCACGGTCCAAACCTGGCCATTGTGTTCACTGTCCACACCTGGCCATTGTTTTCACTCTCCATACCTGGCCGTAGTGTTCACGGTCAATACCTGGCCATAGTGTTCACGGTCCACACCTGACCATTGTGTTTACGGTCCACACGTGGCCATAGTATTCAAGGTCCACACCTGGCCATTATGTTCACGGTCCACACCTGGGAATTGTATTCACGATCGACACCTGGCCATTGTGATCACGATCCACACCTAGTCATTGTGTTCACGGTCCACACCTGGCTTTGTGTTCACGGTCCAAACCTGACCATTGTGTTCATGGTCCACAACTGACCATTGTGCTCTCGGACCAGATCTGGCCATTGTGTTCATGGTCCAAACCTTGCAGTTGTGTTCACGGTCCACACCTGACCATTGTGTTCACGGTCCACACCTGGCCATTGTGTTCACGGACCAAAACTGACCATTGTGTTCACAGTCCACGAATGGCAATAGTGTTCACTGTCCTCACCTGGACATTGTATTCACGGTCCAAACCTGGCCCTTAAAAATACAGTCCACTCCTGGCCATTGTACTCACGGTCCACACCTGGCCATTGTGTTCACTGTCCATACCTGGCCATTGTATTCAAGGTCCACACCTTGCGATTCTGTTCACTCTCCATACCTGGCCAGAGTGTTCACGGTCCACACCTGGCCATTATGTTCACGGTTCACACCTGGCCATTGTGTTCATGGTCCATACCCGCTCATTGTGTTCACGGTCCACACCAGGCCATTGTGTTCATGGTGCACTCCAGGAAATTGTGTTCACGGTCTACACCTTGCCGTTTTGTTCATGGACCACACCTGGCCATTGTGGTCACGGTCCAAACTTATCCAATGTATTCAAGGTCCACACATTGGCCATTGTATTCAAGGTCCACACCTTGCCATTGTGTTCACGGTCCACACCTGGCCATTGTGTTCACGGTCCACACCTGGCCATTGTGTTCACGGTCTACACCTGGTCATTGTGTTCACGGTCTACACCGGGCCATTATCTTCACGGTCCACACCTGGCCGTTGTGTTCACGTTGCACACCTGGCCAATGTGTTCACAGTCCACACCTGGCAATTCCTTTCACGGTCCACACCTGATCGTTGAGTTCCGGTCCACAACTGGACAGTGTTCAAGGTCCACACCTTGTCATTGTGTCACGGCCCTAACCTGGCTATCGTGTTCACTGTCCTCACCTGGCCATTGTGTTCACGGTCCGCACATGGTAATTGTGTTCATGGTCCACACCTGACCATTGTGTTCATAGCCCACACGTGATCATTTTGTTCTCGGTCCATACCTGGCTATTGTGTTCACGGTCCAAACATTGACCATTGTGTTCACGGTCCACACCTAGCGATTGTGTTCACGGTCCAAAAATGACCATTATGTTCAGGGTCCACACCTTACTATTGTGTTCACAGTCCACACCTGGCCATTGTATTCACTGTCCACACCTGGCCATTGTGATCACGGTCCACACCTGACCATTATGATTACGGTCCACACCTGAGCATTGTGTTCACGGTCCACACCTGGCCATTGTGTTCACGGTTCACACCTGACCATTGTGTTCATGGTTCAAACCCGGTCATAGTGTTCACGATCCACCCCTGGCCATTGTGTTCATAGTCCATACCTGGTCATTGTGTTCACGGTCCACTCCTAGCAACTGTGTTCACGGTCTACACCTTGCCGTTTTGTTCACGGCCCACACCTGGCTATTGTTGACAAGGTTCACACCTGGCCATTGTGGTCACGGTCCAAACCTTGATATTGTGTTCACGGTCCACACCTGGCTATTGAGTTCACGGCCCACACCTAGTCATAGTGTTCACGGTCCACACAAGACCATTGTGTTCATAGTCAACACCTGACCTTTGTGTTCATGGTCCACACCTGGCCATTGTGTTCACGGTCCACACCTGGCCATTGTGTTCACGGTCCACACCTGGCCATTGTTTTCACGGTCCATACACTGGCCATTGTGTTCACGGTCCACACCTAGTCATAGTGTTCACGGTCCACACTAGACCATTGTGTTCATAGTCAACACCTGACCTTTGTGTTCATGGTCCACACCTGGCCATTGTGTTCACGGTCCACACCTGGCCATTGTGTTCACGGTCCACACCTGGCAATTGTGTTCACGGTCAACACATTGGCCATTGTGTTCACGGTCCATACCTGGCCATTGTGCTCACGGTCCACACCTGGCCGTTGTGTTCACGGTCCTACACCTGGTAATTGTATTCACGGCCCACACCTGGCTGTTGTGTTCACGGTCCACACCTGGCCATTGTGTTCACGGTCCACACCTGGCAATTGTGTTCACGGTCAACACATTGGCCATTGTGTTCACGGTCCATACCTGGCCATTGTGCTCACGGTCCACACCTGGCTGTTGTGTTCACGGTCCACACCTGGCCGTTGTGTTCACGGTCCACATTTGGCAATTGTGTTCATGGTCCACACCTGACCATTGTGTTCACGGTCCAAACCTTGATATTGTGTTCACGGTCCACACCTGGCTATTGAGTTCACGGTCCACACCTGGCCATTGTTTTCAAGGTCCACAACTGGCCATTGTATTCACGGTCCACACCTAGCCATTGTGTTCACTCTCCATAACTGGCCATTATTTTCACGGTCCACACCTGTTCATTGTATTCAAGGTCAACACCTGGCCATTTTGTTCACTCTCCATTCCTGACCATAGTGTTCACGGTCCACACCTTGTCATTGTGTTAACGGTCCATACCTAGCTATTGTGTTCACGGTCCACACCAAGCCCTTACCGTTCACGGTCCACACCTGACCATTGTGTTCACAGCCCACACGTGGCCATAGTGATCATGGTCCACACCTGGACATTGTGTTCCCGGTCCACACCTGGCCATTGTGTTCACGATTCACACCTGGCCAATGTGTTCACAGTCCACACCAGGCAATTACTTTCACCGTCCACAACTGACCGTTGAATTCCAGTCCACACCTGGCCATTGTGTTCATGGTCCACACCTGACCATTGTGTTCATAGCCCACACGAGATCATTTTGTTCTCGGTCCATACCTGGCCATTGTGTTCACGGTCCACACCTGGTCATTGTATTCACGGTCCACACCTGGCCATTGTGATCACGGTCCACACCTGACCATTATGATTACGGTCCACACCTGAGCATTGTGCTCACGGTCCACACCTGGCCATTGTGTTCACGGTCCACACCTGACCATTATGATTACGGTCCACACCTGAGCATTGTGTTCACGGTCCACACCTGACCATTGTGTTCACGGTTCACACCTGACCATTGTGTTCACGGTCATCACCTGGCCATTGTGTTCACAGACTACACCTTGCCGTTTTGTTCACGATCCATACCTGGTAATTGTTGACAAGGTCCACACCTGGCCGTTGAGTTCACCGTCCACACCTCGCCATTGTGTTCACGGTCCATACATTGGCCATTGTGTTCACGGTCCACACCTGGCCATAGTGTTCACGGTCAACACCTGACCATTGTGTTCATAGTCCACACCTGGCCATTATGTTCACGGTCCAAACCTGGCTTCTGTGTTCACGGTCCACACCTGGCCATTATGTTCCCGGTCCACACCTAGCCATTGTGTTCAAGGACCACACCTAGCCATTTTGTTCAAGGTCCATACCTGGCCATTGTGCTCACGGTCCACACCTGGCCATTGTGTTCACGGTCAAAACCTGGCAATTGTGTTCAATTTCCACACCTGGTCATTGTGTTCACGGTCCACACCTGACCGTTTTGTTCACGATCATCACCTGGCCATTGTTTTCATGGTCCACACGTGATCAATGTTTTCACGGTCTACACCTGGCCAATATATTCACGGTACACACATTGGCCATTGTGTTTACGGTCCACACCTGCCATTGTGTTCACTGTCCTCACCTGACCATTGTGTTCATGGTCCACAGCTGACCATTGTGCTCTCGGTCCCCGCCAGGCCATTGTGTTCATGGTCCAAACCTTGCAGTTGTGTTCACGGTCCACACCTGGTCATTGTGTTCACGGTCCACACCTGGTCATTGTGTTCACGGTCCACACTTGGCCCTAATAAATACAGTCCACTCCTGGCCATTGTATTCACTGTCCACAATTGGCCATTGTGTTCACTGTCCATACCTGGCAATGGAATGCAAGGTCCACACCTGGCAAATTGTGTTCACTCTGCATTCCTGGCCATAGTGTTCACGGTCCATAACTGGCTATTATATTTACTGTCCACACCAGGTCATTGTATTCAAGGTCCACACCTGGTCATTGTATTCAAGGTCCACACAAGGCCATTTTGTTCACTCTCCATACCTGACCATAGTGTTCACGGTCCACACCTTGCCATTGTGTTCACGGTCCACACCTAGCCATTGTGTTCACGGTCCACACCAAGGAATAAGCGTTCACGGTCCACACGTGGCCATAGTGATCATGGTCCACACCTGGCCGTTGTGTTCAAGATTCACACCTGGCCAATGTGTTCACAGTCCACACCTGGCAATTGCTTTCACGGTCCACACCTGACCGTTGTGTTCCAGTCCACACCTGGCTATTGTGTTCAAAGTCCACACCTGACCATTGTGTTCACGGTCCACACCTGACCATTGTGTTCACGGTCCACTCCTAGCGATTGTGTTCACGGTCCAAAAATGACCATTTTGTTTAGGGTCCACACCTGACCATTGTGTTCACGGTCCACATCTGGCCATTGTATTCACGGTCCACACCTGGCCATTGTGTTCACGGTCCACACATTGGCCATTCTTTTCACGGTCCACACGTGATCATTGTGTTCACGGTCCACACCTAGCCATTGTGTTCACGGTCCACACCTAGCCATTGTGTTCACGGTCCACACCTAGCAATTGTGTTCACGGACAAAACTTGACCATTTTTTTCACGGTCCATACCTGGCCATTGTGCTCACGGTCCACACCTGGCCGTAGTGTTCACGGTCCCACAACTGGTAATTGTGTTCACGGTCCACACCTGGCCGTTGTGTTCATGGTCCACACCTGTCCATTGTGGTCTCGGTCCACACCTGGCAATTGTGTTTATGGTCCATACCTGGCCGTTGTGTTCACGGTTCAAACCTTGCCATTGCGTTCACCGTCCACACCTGGCCATTGTGTTCACGGTCAACACCTGGCAATTGTATTCTCGGTCCATACCTGGCCTTAGTAATTACGGTCCACACCTGGCAATTGTGTTCACGGTCCACATGTGGACATAGTATTCATGGTCCACACCTGGCAATTGTATTTACGGTCCTCATCTGACTATTGTGATCAGGGTCCACACCTGGCCATTGTGATCACGATCCAAACCTGACCATTGTGATCACGGTCCGTACCCGACCATTGTATTCATGGTCCACACCTGACGAATGGGATCACGATCCACAAATAACCATTTTGATCACGGTCCACACCTGACATTTGTGTTCATGGTCAATACCTGGCCATTGTGTTCACGGTCCACAACCGGTCATTGTGTTGAGGGTCCACACCTGACCATTGTGTTCATGACCCACACCTAGCCATTGTGTTCACGGTCATCACCTGGCCATTGTGTTCACGGTCATCACCTGGCCATTGTGTTCACGGTCATCACCTGGCCATTGTGTTCACGGTCCCCACTTGGCCATTGTGTTCACAGTCCACAACTGACCATTGTGCTCACGGTCCACACCTGGCCCTCATAATCACAGTCCATACCTTTTCATTGTGTTCACGGTTTACACCTGGCAATAGTGTTCACTGTACTCACCTGGCTGTTGTATACACGGTCCACACCAGACCATTGTGTTCACGGTCCACACCTGACCATTGTGTTCACGGTCCTCACCTGACCATTGTGTTCACGGTCCTCACCTGACCATTGTGTTCATGGTACATTCCCGGCGATTGTGTTCACGATCAACACATGACCATTGTGCTCATGGTCCATACCTGGCCATTGTGTTCACGGTTCATACCTGACCGTTGTGTTCACGGTCCACAACTTGGCAATTGTGTTCACGGTCCACACCTGGTTATTGTGTTCACATTCACACTAGGCCATTGTGTTCACGGTCCACACCTGGCCATTGTGTTCACGTTCACACTAGGCCATTTTGTTCACGGTCCACACCTGGCCATTGTGTTCACGTTCACACTAGGCCATTGTGTTCACGGTCCACACCTGGCCATTGTGTTCACGTTCACACTAGGTCATTGTGTTCATGGTCCACACCTGGCCATTGTGTTCACGGTCCACACCTGGCCATTGTGTTCACGGTCCACACCTGGCCATTGTGTTCACGTTCACACTAGGCCATTGTGTTCACGGTCCACACCTGGCCATTGTGTTCACGTTCACACTAGGCCATTGTGTTCATGGTCCACACCGGACAATTGTGATCAATGTCGACACCTGGACATTGTGTTCACGGTCCATACCTGGTCATTGTGTTCACCGTCAACACCTGGCCATTGTGTTCAAGGTCCACACCTGGCCGTTGTGTTCACGGTCCACACCTGGCAATTGTTTTCACGGTCCACACTTGGCCTTTGTGTTCACTGTCCACACCTGATTATTGTGTTCTCGGTCTACACCTGGCCGTGTGTTCACGATCCACACCTGGCCATTGTGTTCACGGTCCACACTTGACCATTGTGTTAACGGTCCACACCTGGCCCTTGAGCTTAAGGTCCACACCTGCCTATTGTGTTCACGGTCCACACCTGCCCATTGTGTTCACTGTCCAAACCTGGCTATTGTGTTCACGGTACAAACCTTGGCATTGTGTTCACGGTCCACACCTGACCATTGTGTTCACGATCCACAACTGGCCATTGTGATTACGGTCCACACCTGGCCCTTATAGTCACAGCTCATACCTGGCCATTGTGTTCACTGTCCACACCTGGTCCGTGTATTAACGGTCCACACCTGGCCATTGTGGTCACTTTTCTCACCTAGCTATTGTATTCACGGTCCACACCTGGCCGTCGTGTTCACTGTCCACACCTGGCTATTGTATTCACGGTCCACACCTGGCCATTGTGTTCACGGTCCACACCTGGCCGTTGTGTTCACTGTCCACACCTGGCCGTTGTGTTCACTGTCCACACCTGGCCGTTGTGTTCACTGTTCACACCTGGCCATTGTGTTCACGGTCCACACCTGGCCGTTGTGTTCACTGTTCACACCTGGCCGTAGTCTTCGAGGTCCTCACCAAGCTATTGTGTTCACGGTCCACACCTGGCAATTGTGTTCCTGGTCCACATCTGGCCATAGTGTTTGCGGTCCACACCTGACCATTGTGATCACGATACACACCTGAAAATTGTGATCACGGTCCTCACCTGGCCATTGTGTTCACGGTCCACACCTGGCCATTGTGTTCACAGTCCACACCTGGCAATTGTTTTCATGGTCCATACCCCACCATAGTGTTCACAGTCCACACCTGGCCATAGTGTCCTCGGTCCACGCCTGAACATTGTGATCACGGTCCACACCTGAAAATTGTGATCACGGTCCACACCTGAACATTGTGTTCACGATCAACACCTGGCAATTGTGTTCTCGGTCCACACGGTGCCATTGTATTAACGGTCCACACCTGGTCATTGTGATCACGGTCAGCACCTAAAAATTGTGATAACGGTCCACACATGGCAATTGTTTTCACGGTCTACACCTGGCCATTGTGTTCAGGTCTACACCTGACCATTGTGTTCACGATCCACACCTGGTCAATGTATTTATGCTCCACACCTGGCCATTATGTTCATGGCCCACACCTGGCAATTATGTTCATGGTCCACAACTGGCCATTGTGTTCATGGTTCACACCTTGCCATTGTGTTCACGGTCTATACCTGACCATTGTGTTCACGATCCACACCTGGTCAATGTATTTATGCTCCACACCTGGCCGTTTTGTTCACGGTCCACACTTATCTGTTGTGTTCAGGGTCCGCACTTGGCCATTGTGTTCACGGTCCACACCTGACCATTGTGATAACGGTCCACACCTAGCCGTTGTGATCACAGTCCACACCTGGCCATTGTTTTCACGGTCCACACGTGGCCATAGTCTTCATGGTCCACACCTGGCCATTGTGTTTACGGTCCACACCTGACCATTGTGTTCACGGTCAACACCTGGCTGTTGTGTTCACAGTCCACACCTGTCCTTTGTGTTCATGGTCCATACCCCGCCAAGGTGTTCACGGTCCACACCTTGCCATTGTGTTCAAGGTCCACACCTGGCTATTGTATTCACGGTCTACACCTGGCCATTTTTATCTCGGTCCACTCCTGACCATTGTGATCACGATCGACACCTGAAAATTGTGATCACCGTCCACACCTGGCCATTGTGTTCATGGTCCTCACCTGACCATTGTGTTCAAGGTCCATACCCGGCCATTGTGTTCACGGTCTACACCTGGCCATTGTGCTCATGGTCCATATATGGCAATTGCGTTTACGGTCCACACCAGGCCAATGTTTTCACGGTCTACACCTGGCTGTTTTGTTCACGGTCCACACCTGGTCATTGTGGTCACGGTCCAAACCTGGCCATTGTGTTCACGTTCTCACTAGGCCGTTGTGTTCATGGTCTACACCTGGCCATTGTGTTCATGGTCCACACCTTGCCGTTGTGTTCACGGTCCAAACCTGCAATTGTTTTCACGGTACACACGTGGCCTTTGTGTTCACGGTCCACACCTGACCATTGTGTTCACGGTCTACACCTGGCCGTTGTGTTCACGGTCCACACCTGCAGTTGTTTTCACGGTACACACTTGGGTTTTGTGTTCACACTCCACACCTGACCATTGTGTCCACGGTCTACACCTGGCCGTTGTGTTCACGATCCACATCTGGCCATTGTGTTCTCTTCCCACACTTGGCTGTTTTGTTCACGTTCCAAACCTGGCCTTTGTGTTCATAGTTCACACCTTGCCATTGTGTTCATGGTCCACACCTGGCGGTTTTGTTCACGGTCCACAAAGGCCGGTTTTGTTCACGGTTCACACCTGACCATTGTGTTTACGGTCCACACTTAGCCTGTTTACGGTCCACAATTGGCCTTTGTGTTCATGGTTCACACCTGGCGATTTTGTTCACGGTCCACACCTGACCGTTGTTTTCACGGTCCACACCAGGCCATTGTGTTCAATATCCACACCTAGCCGTTGTATTCACGGTCCACACCTGGCCCTTATAGTCACAGACGAAACCTGGCAATTGTATTCACGGTCCACACTTGACCATTGTGCTCACGGTCCACACCTGACCGTTGTGTTCACGGTCCACACCTGGCCATTGTGTTCATTGTCCATACCTGACCATAGTGTTCACGGTCCACACCTGACCATTGTGTTCACGGTCCACACCTGACCGTTGTGTTCACGGTCCACACCTGGCCATTGTGTTCATTGTCCATACCTGACCATTGTGTTCGCGGTCCACACCTGACCATTGTGTTCACGGTCCACACCTGGCCCTTATAGTCACAGCTCATACCTGACCATTGTGTTTACGGACCACACCTAACCATTGTGTTCACGGTCAACACGTTGCCATTGTGTTCACGGTCCACACCTGGCCGTTGTGTTCACGGTCCACACCTGGCTGTTATGTTCATGGTCCTCACCAGGCCGTTGTGTTCACGGTCCACACCTGGCCGTTGTGTTCACGGTCCACACCTGCCCGTAAGTTCACGGTCCACACCTGGCCGTTGTGTTCACGGTCCACACCTGCCCGTTGTGTTCACGGTCCACACGTGGCCGTTGTGTTCACGGTCCACACCTGGCCGTTGTGTTCACGGTCCACACCTGCCCGTTGTGTTCACGGTCCACACGTGGCCGTTGTGTTCACGGTCCACACGTGGCCGTTGTGTTCACGGTCCACACGTGGCCGTTGTGTTCACGGTCCACACGTGGCCGTTGTGTTCACGGTCCACACCTGCCTGTTTGGCAGGTGTGTGTTACGGGCTGTTTCTTGGGGAAGTGGGTGTGTGCGTGAAAAAAAAAACATTAGTTAGTAGTTAGTTACAGTTGATTGAGTGACAGTTGAGAGGCGGGCCGAAATAGCAGAGCTCAACCCCCGCAAGCCCCCTCTTCCTGCCCTTCAGTTCATTCATCTATTATACACTTTCCTTATATATCAAACCACCCATTCTACAATCAAGTCAACTGGTCGTTTCACTATTCATGTTTCCTTCCTCCCATTTATTCGTCAACATTCATTTAAACCATCTCTACTTCTATCCAGTTTTCCGTGTTCCCAGGTAGCCATTTGTCTATGCACCTATTCTGCAACTCAAGAATCCTCCTGTCCATCCATCTTCCATATAATGATCTCTTTGACTATCCACCATACATCCACCAACTGGTCAGTTAACGCGCCTCCAGCCCATCCCTACCTCTCAGCATCCTCGCCTCCAGCCCATCCCTACCTCTCAGCATCCTCTCCTCCAGCCCGTCCCTACCTCTCAGCATCCTCGCCTCCAGCCCATCCCTACCTCTCAGCATCCTCGCCTCCAGCCCATCCCTACCTCTCAGCATCCTCGCCTCCAGCCCATCCCTACCTCTCAGCATCCTCGCGTTCTTCTTGTCTTCTCCTGCCGTTCCAGCCGCGTCATAAGCCTTCAGCTAGCGATGTATCGCGAAGGCCAAGAGCATCCTGGATGAGTCGCCGGCGGCTTGTCCCGGTCACCTGTATTTATGCTCCAGCTCTTCACTGCTTCACTGTTGTTTGTTGTGGGTTTAGATTCAGCTACTCGGAACAACAGTTGTAAGTAGCACGGGCTAAGGTGAGCCCGTAGTGGACTTACCTAGCACAAGAGCAGGGCTGCGTGCGGTCTCTCTGCGACCTGTCTGTCTCCGGGGTCTCACACACATGCTATGATTTATTTTTCACAGCACTTCCTCAATTACGCCTGACACGTATAGCAGAATGAGATTGATTTCAAGATTTTCCCCTTCCTTGGTCTCAGCTATGCGGAACAACAGAAGGGTTGTGGCTCTATATTTTTTATTTGCTTCATGTGCTTAATTAAATATTATTTAAAATAATAAAAATAATTTATATAAAAATAAAAATATTTCGGCAATTGCACTGTTTAAGATATTACAAAATAAAAAGTTTAATTCGATTTAACTTTTATTGTTGTATTCCTAAGATTATCCGTCAGACAACTGTTGGTCCATTGAACAGCATGAAAGACCAAATACTGGTTCTGCGTAAATCGATTGTAATGATCTAAACTGTCTCACCTGAGCATAAGCCAGTTGGCAGCATTGTCTACAAGTCAGGGAAAACAAATAAGAAATCTGTAACTCCGTAGAAAAGCGAATAATACAATCTAGTCGATTAATCACATATCTAGATCCATGACGGTCCAATTATAATTCACAATAATTAAATAATTTGTAATTATTACTTCCATAACATAATTGACAAAAAGTTTTAGCCGATAGTTATCAATTATTTCTTGCGTCTGTAAATTTACAAGGCTATTTAACACTGTACTCACCTAGTTGTACTCACGTTGTTGTGCTTCCGGGGGTTGGGCTTCGGCTCGGTGGGGCCGCCTTTCAACTCTTACTCAACTAATGTACAGGCTCCTGGGCTTATTGGGCTCTATCATATCTATATTTAAAACTATGAATGGAGTCTGCCGCCACCACTTTACTTCCTAACGCATTCCATTTACTGACTACTCTGATACTGAAAAACGTTCTATCTAATGTCTCTGTGGCTCATTTGTGTAGTCCGTTTCCACCTGTGTCGGCTTGTGCGAGTACCACTCGTGTTAAATAATCTATCTTTATCAACCCTGTCATTTTCCCTGAAAAGTTTGTTCGTGGTAATCATGTCTCCTCCAACTCTTCTGTCTTCCAGCGACATAAGGTGCTATTCTCACAGTCTTTCGTCGTAATTCATACTTCATAGTTCTGGAACTAGTCTTGTAGCATATCTCTGAACCTTCTTCAGATTCGTCTTATGTTTGACAAGGTATGGACGCCATGCTGGAGCTGCATACTCAGCACTGGTCTAACATATGTATAAGGTTCTTACTTACACAGTCCTAAATGATTCCTTGCACAGGTTTATAAAGGCGGTTCTGATGCTCTCCATTGTTCCATTGAATGTTCTGATGCTGTATATATATACATACATATATTAGTATATTTTGGTAGCAGTCTTTCTTGTAAACATATGTTGTTAAATATGACATATGTTGTTAAGAGTAACATTGATTTATTGACCAAACCACGCACTAGAAGGTGAAGGGACGACGACGTTTTGGTCCTCCCTGGACCATTCTCAAGTAGATTGTGATGAGGGAGGTGATGCAAGCAATAAATGCGCAAGAGTGAGGTGAGATCTGAAGGGTTCTAACTCATTGGATCGCCTCAAAACTTCCTTTAACCGCAAACTAAGACAGCTCTCTAGTGTTTGTCCTTCTGACTTTGATCTCATTAAACGTTTCCGTGTCATCTGCCCTTCTCTTCCTTATTTCTATGGTCTTCCTAAGACTCATAAACCTGGTGTTCCTCTTCGTCCTATCATTTCTTCACGGGGCTCTGTCAGCTATCCTCTTGCCTCCTGGCTCGCTCAAACCCTGACGCCTTACCTTGGCATTTTTTCCCCTGCCCACCTTCGTCACTCTCAGGACTTCAAACAAACTAACACACTTCGTAGCAATCTAGTTCACACTGCTCCTCCTGCTTCTAATGCTGCTGGTGTCTACTCTATTTCCTGTTCGTCTTTTCCTCTCCAATACTTTGGCGAAACTGGCCGTACATTTAATGACAGACTTAAAGAACACAAGAGAAGTGTTAAGTCGGCAGACACTAACAATGCTCTCTTCTGTCATGTGAGGGATTCTAATCATCCTATTCATTAGTCTTCCTCCAAAATAATCTTTCCTGCCTCTACACAGACGCCGTCTTGTTGAATCGACTCTAATACACAACGTACCCAACGTGAACTTGAGTCCTGGCTTTGTTGCTGTTGACAGTATATACTGTATATAGTATATACCCTTTTCACATTATATACTCAAATGCTCTAATCTTTCTAACAAGCGTGACCTAACATAAGCTTACCCTTCCATTTATCTTTCTTTCTCTATCCTTTTCTTTCTTTCTTCTCGGTCTACTGTGCAAGGCCCAATTTGCCTAATAAGCCAAGTTTTCCTGAATTTATATATGTTTCTAATTTTTTTGTTATGAAATGAAAAATCTGTCCATTTCATTAATTATAAGTTAAATTGTTGTAATTTGAGTTAAAACTAACATAGATATATGACCGAACTTAACCAACCCAACCTAACTTAAGCTATCTAAACCTAACCTAAACTAACACAACTAAGTCAATAATTTGTGTTCCTAATATAATCTGATAATAATACTTAAAATAAACCAATAGGAAACAATTTATTGAAAATAAAGAAAATCACTCGGCCTATTAGGCAAATCGGGCCATGCATAGTAGGCCGAGAAGTGCGTTCTCGGCACATATATATATATATATATATATATATATATATATATATATATATATATATATATATATATATATATATATATATATATATATATATATATATATATATGTCGTACCTAGTAGCCAGAACTCACTTATCAGCCTACTATGCAAGGCCCAATTTGACTAATAAGCCAAGTTTTCATGAATTAATTGTTTTTCGACTACCTAACCTACCTAACCTAACCTAACCTAACTTTTTTGGCTACCTAACCTAACCTAACCTATAAAGATAAGTTAGGTTAGGTTAGGTAGGGTTGGTTAGGTTCAGTCATATATCTACGTTAATTTTAACTCCAATAAAAAAAAATTGACCTCATACATAATGAAATAGGTAGATTTATCATTTCATAAGAAAAAAATAGAGAAAATATATTAATTCAGGAAAACTTGGCTTATTGGGCAAATCGGGCCTTGCATAGTAGGCTGACAAGTGCGTTCTGGCTACTAGGTACGACATATATATATATATATATATATATATATATATATATATATATATATATATATATATATATATATATATATATATATATATATATATATATATATATATATATATATATATATATATATATATATATATATCCCTCCCACCCCCTGAGTGTTGTGCCTCCCCCCCCCCAGTGAGTGTAGTGTCTCCCGCTCGCCCGCTCCACCTGTGTAGTGTCTCCCCCCCCCCCCCCCCGTGAGGTGCAGTGTCTTCCGCTCCCCCGCCCCCACCTCCCACGATCAGGTGGTCGCGCCTTCCCCTCCCCGGCCCCCCTCCCAGACCGGGCCAGCGCAGCCTCCCAACCCCCACCCACCACCTCCACGAGCCCACCCACCCCAGACATCTGCCCAGACATGACGCATAGTATAGGGGACAACCTCGTCCCCCCCAGCCAGGAGGGAGAGACAAATACTCCAGTGCAAGGTGACATTCACTTTACCTAAGGGGATGGCAGAAGAAGCCACTACCAGCCAGCTCACCCCTCCCGAAGCCAATCAAAGGAGAGGCACCTGCAGTGTTTGTGGGAGCAACATCAGCATCAACTCGGTCTCCAGAGTCATACGCCAGCATGGTGACTGTCCTGGGTCAGGGAGGCCTCCCGTGGGAGGAGGCAGCACTCAGGAGCCTGTTGCACCAGTACAAATCGCAACAGATTACATTGCAACAGACGACCTGCTAGAGGCAATTAAAGCAACGTCAACCAGGACACTCACCCACATCCCAAAGGCCTCTCGCCCTTTTGCTGCAGGGAAATACACGGACCTCATCGCAAAAGTCAACAGAGGGTCAAATAACCTTGTTGCACCTGATACCATCAAAGCCTGGCACAATCTGTTACTTTTTGGCAATGCATGCTTAGGTGTACCAGACAGAGGAGGCAAGACACTGGCCTCATCCATCAATAAAGCAATTAGGGATTTTCCTAGGGCTGACAACCTAGTCCGCCTCCCCAAACACACCAAACACCGCCGAGGCAGACCAAGTACGACAATCAGCGACAACAGAAAATTAGGTACCCAAGTCAGCAAGAAAATTGAAGAGGGCAATACAGTCGGGGCACTCAGGTTGATCACAAGTGAGGACAAAATTTTGCCCAGGGATGAAACCACAGCCCAAGCACTGAGAGAAAAACACCCCGTCAGGGCCGTAGGTGGACCTCCCCCACAGGTCAGGCTCGCCCCTAACCAGGAACCTCTCGTCCTCCGGGAGTCAGAGGTTTATAAAGCTATCGTTTCATTTCCCCCGGGCTCCTCAGGAGGCTACACAGGGGTAAGACCTCAACATGTGAAGGAAATGGTGAACCCTGTTCTTGGCCCAGCTGCAGAAGCGCTCCTGACAGAAATCACAACGTTTGTCAACAACTGCCTCGCCGGGTTAATCCCTGATGAAATCAAACCATTCTTCTTTGGTGCATCCCTATGTGCCCTGAAAAAGAAGGGGGGAGGGATCAGACCCATTGCCGTTGGTAATACCCTTCGCCGCCTAGTTGCAAGGGCTGTTGTCAGAAGTATCCGAATGGAAGCAGCCACCATGCTGCAACCCAACCAGCTGGGGTTTAGAGTCCCCCAAGGCTGTGAAGCAGCGGCTCATGCTGCACGAGCCTACATTAGCTCTCTTACTGAAGACCAGGCAGTAGTAAAATTAGATTTTAAAAACGCTTTCAACTCGGTCAAAAGGGAAGCAATCCTCACTGCAGTCCAAGAACATTGCCCAAGCATTCTCCCGTTTGTGTCAGCAGGCTACAGCAAAGACTCAACCCTCCTGTTTGGCAAACATGAAGTCACCTCAGCAGAGGGAATTCAACAGGGAGACCCACTTGCACCGTTCCTCTTTTGCATAGCGGTTCGAGAAATTACAACCAGACTGTCCAGTGAGCTCAACATCTGGTTCCTGGATGATGGCACTCTGGCAGGCACACAAGATTCCCTGCTAGAAGACCTACAGCTGGTGAAGATACGGGGGGAGTCCATGGGTCTCGTTCTTAACCCCTCCAAGTGCGAAATTATTGCATCCAGTGAAGTAATCATTAGAACAGTGAAATCAGTTTTACCAGAAGCCTCAGTCGTTAAACCTACCGACAGCACACTACTCGGAGCACCTCTGGGCCACAATTGTGGGAAATTTTTACCCACCATATCTAATAATCATCTAAGAAATGTATAATTTCTATATCATATCAAAATCGTATCTAAATCGTATCATAATCATATTTGAATCATTAAAGATTCATTATAGCTTGATCCTGGATGACAATGGCACCATGAACACGTACGCAACAGGGGCCCTTTTGATGCCTACGTGACTTTGTACATGATTTCTCAAGGATCCAGAAGCTTCTAGAAGGACTTCTTAATTAAAAAACTATTGGAACATTGATTCAACATCCGGTAGGATTAAAAATCGAATCCTTAATAAGATTCAGTGGTACTTACAAATACTACTTATAATCTTTAAATCTTATATCTAATTATATTATAATCACATCTTATCTTAATCATAAGTCTAGACTGTAAAAATAATCAATCAATATTCATAGAAGGCTACCGTGCTCAGAGAGCATGGCAGGGCGATGGGGGAGTGAAGCGCCCACCAACAAGCCCAGCGGCACTCCGCGTTTGTTTACAAATGAGTGAACAAGTGACTGATCCTTAGCGAACATTACCAGCTCAAGGACACCTTATCTAATATTTTTTATCGCCAGTGAATACTCTCTAGAACTGGGGGAGTACCTGGACAATATCTACAAGGAAAATCCGTGAACATTCACATAAAATAGAGTGTATAGTGGAGATCAGTGACACGGTTTCCTCCACTTTCATTCATAAACTTTTATCTCGAATCATTCTTCTGCAACTGCAGGATAATCACGTAGCAACGCTACCAGATCATCATACAGCAACGCTGTAGCAAAATATCGTGCCTAAACTCAACAAGAGAGAGTTAATCAGTCTGGCAAACTTGTCAGACAGGCACCCCGACTGGCAGAGAAGTATATTGAAGGTTATTTGGTATATGATTGGCCAATTGTATGCTTGTGTAGCTTTAATATCCTATAAATCTGTCTGTTGGTTAAAAAGCGAGGCTAAGCCTCACATATCGGTACGTTTATTAAAATTGTAGTGTAGCTGTGAATCTTATCCAAGCACTGAACCTCATGAGTGTCCGTTCTGTCAGAAAAGAATTCAGCCTCAATAAGTAAAAACCTCACAAGTGTCCACAGTCTTGGAAGAGATTCAGTCAAGCTAACTGTATAAAGTGAATATGTCTGCATATATATTTGAATATATAAATTAAGTTATCAATTGCTTGCTTAGTTAATTTTTAAGTTATCATATAAGTTCATTTAATTGAATATAATTAGTAGTTACTTAACAGTATTTAGACTACATTTAAGGTCATTTATTATACTTTTACAATTTAATTTGTTGTTTATAGTATAAGTACATATTGGCTGTTAAGTTATGGTGCTAGGTTAGACTATGTATGTTTAAATCCCTGATTTAAACAGAGCCAGTGTTCAGTCAGATAACTGAATTTATCAAATCTTATCCTTGTATAAAATACAAGCTGATGTGAGATCCCTGTCTACAGGTGGATTGGAACTTCTATCAACTAAGTCATTCACCCCACCTGTCCCTTACAGCCCACAGTTTGTCATTAGGAAAAGAGGATCTAGGATTTACAACCCTAGCTAGAGATTTTAGTTGAATTAATTAGCAGACAGTGAATTTTTAATTTAGTTCAGTACAAGTCCCTGGTAGTCTCCTCTTATATCAATCCCAGCAGGTTTTTCCCACATTAATGGTCCTTCGAACCTAGATAATAATGGTCCTTTATACCTAGATATTTATGATCATTCGTTTACCGAATATTTCAATGCCAAATACATAAGAAACTTCTTGATTTTGCATTGGAATAATTTTTACATATTCTAGCCTAACCTAGCTATAAGCCAATATTTATCATAGCTATATATCTAAGTAAGCAAATAGTTTGCAGTGGCTTAAGCCACCATATCCATTATCTAGTAAGCATTCATAACAAACTGATACTGTTTTGTGTTAAGAAACCACAGTAATTAAGTATATCAGTGTCAAAGACACAACTGCATCTTAATCATAAATATCAATTATCTACCTCATTGTGGTAACATTACATGCATATTTAAGTGTATTATCTAGCATTATCTCTAATCTACTGATTTTCAGAGCTGCTCATTACATAATATTCTTTAAAAAAGTGTTATCATCACTGTAAGAGCATTCTTTACAATCTAACCATAATCAACTGTACAAACCCTATTCCAGGTAAAACCAGTAGACATTCTACTGTATTTTATCTAACAATTATTATGGTAACAGATTTTGTAATAACTTTGCAAAAATAGTGCCATTTACTATTTTTAAAAAATTATTACAAGATTTACCAACTTGGTGCATTCGTGCATTCGGGTCACAAATCAAATTATTACAGTACTTTTGATAATTGAACACCTGCTACAACCAGATTCCAGGGAGGAAATGAAGGACGATCTTTGGAATCATTACCTAAGTAGACAGGAAAGCTCATTTATCAAAATACATTAACATCATACATATTTATCAGAAAAAAGAGAAAAATCTCGGAATCTCCGAAACTCGGAAAAGGTCAAAATGACTAACAGTATTCCACCAGCAGCTGAAACAGAAAAGAAAAGGACACAAAGTGTCTAAAAAAATCACTTGAATCTACAGCCTACAGACCATTTAAATCAGGTGATAGACAAATGTCATCATCACTTGGCTACAATAGTCTACAATTGGGGATTAAGACCAATCTTAATCTCACATCACAATCTGAAAGGCTAACAACACATTGACAATGTCAATACAAATATTATCATCCATCTAAGATAACTATCTTAATCCAAGAATATAGTCTTGATCACCTAATCTCATGCTTTCACTGGAGTGAAAGCAGCCTCAGAAAATCTGAAATTAATCAAGCATCTCAAAGAGACTTACTTAATAGAAAAGGCAAAGCCGAGAAAAAAAAAGAAAAAGCAAAATGCTTCATCACATCATGAATAATGTAGATACACATTATTACAGATACAATTCATCCTTTAAGGAAATCCTTGGAGGAGTACAAGTGTTACATGCTTGTATCACCTACTTGCATGTAATTACTTACCTACAAGTTTTACATACTTGTAACAACATCTTATCACAAAGCCAAATCTTTGATGGACTTCGAGCTTACGTACAAAGATTACGAAGCCGAGGAAAACTTAGATCTCAAGAAAAAATCCCCAAAAGTGAATCCACGGACAAAAGCAAAAATGTCCAGAATGGCAGTCAAAAATCAAGACAACAAAACTCCTCTTCTGCAAAGTGGAAACAGAATAATGTTGGCTCTTATGCTATATCCCCCACAGTTAACAGAACTGTAGGAAACCAAGCTCCTAAGACAGATAAGACAAAAGGAGCTACAAGTGCCCCAAAATGTTTATTCTGTCAAGAAGCACATACCATTTATCAATGCACAGTTTATGTAGGCCGTGCCAGTCGAATCGATCGACTGAAATCTCTGAACAGGTGCATCCGTTGTCTACGGAAGCACGATACAAGTGAGTGTATCACTCAATTGCAGAACTGCCAATATTGTCATAAAAGTGTACATCACACAGCACTCTGTGGTGATATTAACACTCAATCCAGATCACAGACTTCCAATAATCAACATGCATCTCAGGCAAAGCCCAAAGATGATAATACCACAACAGCCGTACAATTCTGTACAGTAATGAGCAATGTCAACGACTTGGATACAGAAATTGTTACAACAGCCATATTGCCTACTGCACAGCTAGAACTATGCAATCAAGGAATTTGTATTCCAACTAGAGGCTTTTTTGATCAAGGGTCACAGAAAACCTTTATCAGTAAAAAGATGGCAGAAGATTTACAACTTAAATCTTCAAAGCAAGTATCTACATCAATATCAGGGTTTTTTACTAATTCTGGTCATAGAACCTTTCCAGTAGTAAAACTCAATGTCTGTCTAGGTACATCCCAAAGGACAGTAGAAGCCATAGTAGTTGATAAAATTCCTACTGAAATGGAAGTGACTGGTCTGACAGCAACAATTAAATTCCTAAAAGAAAAAGGAATCCAATTAGCAGATCCTCTACTTGATTCTGACTACATAGGGGATATCGGAATCCTGATTGGAGCTGACTACTATCATCGATTCATTCTGGGATCAGAAGAATCTATGGGTATGAATATACTCAAATCAGCAGGAGGCATATTGATGACAGGACCTATACTAGATCTTGAACCTTCAACTCCTGAAAAATCACATCATACAGAAACTGTAATAGTGGCATGACTAGGCAAAGAACAGTCACCACTTAAAATCCCCCACATGATTGATGATGGATTAGAATCTGTACCTCAATTGTGGGAACTTGATGCCATAGGAATAATTCCTGAACAACCAAGTCCTGATGATGTCTGTGCATACAATCAATACTTAGAAACTGTGCAGTACTATGATGGACAGTACTGGGTAAGGCTACCATGGAAAATCAACCATAAAACCTTACCTACCAATTATCACATGGCTTATAGTCAATTTAAATCGCAACTAGCAAAGCTAAGAAAAAGGCCTGAGCATTTAAAACTCTATCATGAGATTATTGCTCAACAATTAAAGAATAAATTCATCGAAGTCGTGAAACATGACAATAAGCAAACAGGCCATTTTATACCACACATGGCTGTAATGAGAGAATCAAAAACAACTCCTTTACGGATAGTTTTTAATTGTAGCTCTAAATCTGGACCCCAAGGAACCAGTCTAAATGATTGTTTGCAAACAGGTCCAAGTCTAACTCAGAAATTGTATGACATACTGTTGAAGTTTAGACTTAACAAATATGCGTATTCAGCAGATATAAGTAAGGCCTTTCTCAGAGTTGGCTTGCAGGAAGAAGATAGAGACTTCACTAAGTTTCTATGGGTAGAGAACCCAGAAGATGTCAATAGTCCTGTAGTGACTTTCAGATTCTCTTCAGTTCTTTTCGGCGCGACAAGCAGTCCATTTCTGTTGCAAGCAACTCTAGATACTCATCTGAAGAAATCATCAAGTCCCTGTAAGACTGAAATCAGTCAAAATCTGTATGTAGATAATTTTCAAGGGACAGTTAACAGTACTACTGAACTGTTACAATTATATCAAGAGGCCAACAAGGAGCTACAAGGTGCAAACATGCCACTACAATCTTGGGCCTCTAATAATGCAACATTGAATAATCAAATAGCAAGAGATTACCCTGAATATCACGTACCAGAATCACAAAAGGTGTTAGGTATGGATTGGGATTTAATCTCGGATACAATATCGATCAAATCTGTGCCAGTAAATTACATCATCACTACAAAAAGGGATTTGCTTTCACAAGTTAGCAAAGTATTCGACCCACTTGGTCTACTAAATCCTTTGACTATCAAGTGGCGTTTACTGGTGCAACAAGCATGGAAAGCTAAGGTTGGTTGGGATGATCCACTACCAATCCAGTTACAAAAAGCTTGGATGGAAGTAGCTCAAGAACAAACTTTAGTTGAAAAGATAATCTTTCCAAGACACATAGTCGAGGAAAATGAAGAAGTATCACTACATGTATTCGCAGACTCGTCAGCCAAAGCTTTTGGAGCTTGTGCTTACTTAGTGACTTCTAATCAATCATATCTTATCACCTCTAAGGCAAGAGTCGCTCCATTAAAAAAGAGGACTTTGCCTCAGATGGAACTAACAGCACTGCTAACTGGTACACGCTTAGCTGTGCATATCAAACAAGTCTTGTCTACCATGAACATCAAGGATGTCATCATATGGTCTGACAATGAAGCTGTCTTACAATGGGTACGAAACGACAACTGTCCAACTCCATATGTAAAAAATCGCGTCTCGGAAATTAAAGAAATTTCCGCAGGCTTTCAATTGTTGCATGTACCAACAAAGGATAATCCAGCTGATCTCTTATCAAGAGGTATGACATTTAAACAGTTTGCAAAGGCAGATATTTGGTTTCATGGGCCTCGATGGTTAGTGAATGGTAGTTGGCCTGAACAAAAGCCACACGTCATTACGACACAAACCGTAACTACCACCAGGCAGCAAGCTCAAATATCAGTCTTGGATTGTACTCGTTACTCCTCGCTCATCAAATTAATCAATGTAACACAGAACGTGTTTCATTATCTCAGGAAAAAAGGTATAAAATACACTTTTCCAGATGCACTTATCTATTGGGTAAGACAAGCCCAGAGAGAAACTTATGGGAATAACTATGAAAATCTTCCGCATAAGTTAAAACACAATCTCGGTCTGTGGATAGACCAAGAAAATCACAACATTCTGCGTTGTGGAGGGAGACTTAAACACGCAGATATCAATCTAGATACCGTGCATCCATGGTTTTTACCAAAAAATCATTGGATCACAAGGTTGATTGTGTTGCATACACATCAACAAATCATCAAACATGGAGGAGTGTTAGACACACTCACACAAATCAGACAGCAGTACTGGATTCCTCAGGGAAGACAGTCAGTCAAATCAATCTTGAAGAATTGCATGATATGCCGAAGGTACGATGCAAGAACTTGCTCTTATCCAGGGCCACCACCCCTACCAAAGGAACGAGTGGTCCATCTACAACCTTTCGAAACGACAGGAGTAGATTATACAGGAGCAATATATCTAACAGGAACTGCAGATAAGCAACCTATCAAGGCATACATCTGTCTGTTCACCTGTGCTACCACCAGGGCAGTACATCTAGAGGTAACACCCGATATGACTGCTCAATCATTTATTCAAGCTTTCCGCAGATTCGCAGCACGCCGATCATGCCCTAAGCTGATGATTTCAGATAACGGAGCAAACTTGGTAGCTGGAGAAGCGTGTCTACGGGAAATCTGTTCCCATCCTGCAGTTACTTCCACACTGGAACAGCGTCATTGCAGATGGAAATTTATCCCTCCGAGAGCCCCATGGCACGGAGGATTTTATGAACGGTTAATAGGAACTGTAAAAAGATCCTTGAGAAAATCTCTACACCGTCAGAAAATCAATCTTCAAGAACTCCAGACAGTAATCACGGAAATAGAATCAAGGGTGAATAACCGGCCGTTGACTTACTTGTCTGAGGATCCTACTCAACATGAGCCATTAAGTCCTGCCCACCTAATGTATGGAAGACTTCTGACTCCAGTACCATCTCTAGTGGATGATGAGATCAGAGATCCCTCATATGTGGGTCAGAGCGAGTTGGTTCAGGGGTATAAGCATCTGTCCAGCATAATCCAAAAATGGAATGATGTTTGGACAAAAGAATATCTTACATCTCTACGAGAACATCACTATGGGGCCAATGTCCCACATAATATAGCTAATCTCCAACCTGGCGATATTGTCTTGGTAGACAGTGATGGCCCTAGGGCTGACTGGCCATTAGGTAAAGTTGTCTCAGTCCATCCAGATAGTCAGGGGATTTTGAGAATAGTCAAAATCCTGTCTAAAGGAACAACTTCCCTGAAGACATTGGACAAACTCATCCACATGGAATCAGTGAGCCAGCTGCAGTTAGATCCTGAGAGACCTCAAGACACTCTAACTCCACAAGACCCACAGACTCCTAACAGACACAATCGTCCACAACGGACAGCAGCACAAAAGTGCAAGCAAAATTTGCACTTGTATTATCAATCCAATGGAGAGTAAATAAATACATATGGTTACTATTGTCCTAAGTATTGGACTCTGTGCCAGTTCTCTCCCTCTGGAAGATGTGGGAAATTTTTACCCACCATATCTAATAATCATCTAAGAAATGTATAATTTCTATATCATATCAAAATCGTATCTAAATCGTATCATAATCATATTTGAATCATTAAAGATTCATTATAGCTTGATCCTGGATGACAATGGCACCATGAACACGTACGCAACAGGGGCCCTTTTGATGCCTACGTGACTTTGTACATGATTTCTCAAGGATCCAGAAGCTTCTAGAAGGACTTCTTAATTAAAAAACTATTGGAACATTGATTCAACATCCGGTAGGATTAAAAATCGAATCCTTAATAAGATTCAGTGGTACT
Organism: Procambarus clarkii; assembly: GCF_040958095.1. NCBI lineage: Eukaryota > Metazoa > Arthropoda > Malacostraca > Decapoda > Cambaridae > Procambarus > Procambarus clarkii. The sequence continues at coordinate 2,240,576 of NC_091216.1, forward strand.
TACAAATACTACTTATAATCTTTAAATCTTATATCTAATTATATTATAATCACATCTTATCTTAATCATAAGTCTAGACTGTAAAAATAATCAATCAATATTCATAGAAGGCTACCGTGCTCAGAGAGCATGGCAGGGCGATGGGGGAGTGAAGCGCCCACCAACAAGCCCAGCGGCACTCCGCGTTTGTTTACAAATGAGTGAACAAGTGACTGATCCTTAGCGAACATTACCAGCTCAAGGACACCTTATCTAATATTTTTTATCGCCAGTGAATACTCTCTAGAACTGGGGGAGTACCTGGACAATATCTACAAGGAAAATCCGTGAACATTCACATAAAATAGAGTGTATAGTGGAGATCAGTGACACGGTTTCCTCCACTTTCATTCATAAACTTTTATCTCGAATCATTCTTCTGCAACTGCAGGATAATCACGTAGCAACGCTACCAGATCATCATACAGCAACGCTGTAGCAAAATATCGTGCCTAAACTCAACAAGAGAGAGTTAATCAGTCTGGCAAACTTGTCAGACAGGCACCCCGACTGGCAGAGAAGTATATTGAAGGTTATTTGGTATATGATTGGCCAATTGTATGCTTGTGTAGCTTTAATATCCTATAAATCTGTCTGTTGGTTAAAAAGCGAGGCTAAGCCTCACATATCGGTACGTTTATTAAAATTGTAGTGTAGCTGTGAATCTTATCCAAGCACTGAACCTCATGAGTGTCCGTTCTGTCAGAAAAGAATTCAGCCTCAATAAGTAAAAACCTCACAAGTGTCCACAGTCTTGGAAGAGATTCAGTCAAGCTAACTGTATAAAGTGAATATGTCTGCATATATATTTGAATATATAAATTAAGTTATCAATTGCTTGCTTAGTTAATTTTTAAGTTATCATATAAGTTCATTTAATTGAATATAATTAGTAGTTACTTAACAGTATTTAGACTACATTTAAGGTCATTTATTATACTTTTACAATTTAATTTGTTGTTTATAGTATAAGTACATATTGGCTGTTAAGTTATGGTGCTAGGTTAGACTATGTATGTTTAAATCCCTGATTTAAACAGAGCCAGTGTTCAGTCAGATAACTGAATTTATCAAATCTTATCCTTGTATAAAATACAAGCTGATGTGAGATCCCTGTCTACAGGTGGATTGGAACTTCTATCAACTAAGTCATTCACCCCACCTGTCCCTTACAGCCCACAGTTTGTCATTAGGAAAAGAGGATCTAGGATTTACAACCCTAGCTAGAGATTTTAGTTGAATTAATTAGCAGACAGTGAATTTTTAATTTAGTTCAGTACAAGTCCCTGGTAGTCTCCTCTTATATCAATCCCAGCAGGTTTTTCCCACAACAATGCCATTGCTGCAGTCCTTGACGAAAAGTTTAGAGACCTAAAGAGGATGGAAGAGAGAATTGGGGACTTGGACTCCCACGATGCCCTCTACCTTCTCACAAAGTGCCTTACCTTGCCCAGGCTAACATACTTCTTAAGGTGTGCACCAACTTTTGGCAACCCACTTCTACATCAATATGATGAGCTCCTCAGGTCAATATTCAGGAAGGCGCTCAACCTAGATTTAGATGACAGTCAGTGGGACCAAGCAACACTACCAGTGAGATTTGGAGGGATAGGCATACGAAAGGCAACTGAGGTAGCACTTCCAGCATTCTTATCCTCATGTACAGCAGCCAACGAATTGGTAGGGCAGATCCTGCCAGAGCGTATGAGAGAGACAGCGGGAACTCATGATCAAACGTTCATCGAAGCAGCCAGACAATGGGACACCATTGCACACCCTCAACCCCGACCACAAGTCCCAAAAGACCACAAGCAGGCCCACTGGGATAGCCCCATAATGGAAAAGA
>NC_091216.1:2247460-2254960 GCF_040958095.1 Procambarus clarkii
AGGTGCCCCTGTATACGATACATGAGTCGGTTAAGGACAATACGTTCAAACACTTTACAAACACACGATGTTAGAGATATGGGCCTATAATTATCTGAGTGTGGTTTGGGGATGGGAACAGTGACACTCTTTGTCCAAGCATCAGGTAATACTCCTTCACTTAAACTCATTCTGAACAACACTAATAGTGGATTACCTGGTACGTGTGAGACTAATCTCAGTAGACTGTAAGTAATACCATCCTCTCCAGGAGCAGTTGATTTGCCCATCTTTAGTGCATGATTTAATTCCCATTCAGTTACATCATTAAGGTCCGACACGTCGATAGCGGTACAGGCAAGATTGATGGTTCGTTGTCTGTTGGGGCGTGTGTCATCAAGTTTGTGCTGTATGTTAATTGCTAGTGAGTCGTAGCTTGATGTAGTAGCCCATTGATCAAGGAGAATGTTTGCATGTTCTAGTGGGCTGTGGTGCAGTGGTTTGGTTGGGTTTGTAGTGATGCCATCAACACCGCCACTCACATCGCTACTGTTCCAGCACCCATCTTATCATGAGGTTATCTTGAGATGATTTCGGGGCTTAGAGTCCCTGCAGACCAGTCCTCGACCAGGCTTCCATTTTGTTACACACCCCCCAGGAAGCAACCAGTAGCAGCTGTCTAACTCCCAGGAACCTATTTACTGCTAGGTAACAGGAGCATCAGGGTGAAAGAAACATTTTGCCCATTTGTCTCCGCCTCCACCGGGAACGAACCCGGAATCTCAGGACTACGAATCCGAAGCGCTGTCTACTCAGCTGTCAGGCCAATCAGTTAACATTTGTTTTCAATCCTCCATATCACCTGTGCCTCTTTCGCCGTTATCATCCAACCCGCTTTCACACAAGACAGCACATATATGACTTATTCCTTAAAGTCAATATTTTGCTTATGAATTAGTACAAATGTGGTATATGCCCAGTTATATTTTTTTCAAGGCCCAAACTCTTTCTCACGTACCAATTAACGTCTCATAGTACCCGTCCATCACCGTAGATAACAGAATAGTCGTGATTGGTTCAATTATAATGAAAGTTGTAGTTTTCAGGTCCCACATGGGTTGTGAAATTTACCTACTATTGTCCATGCTCTTAGAATATTACAGATCAGCTACATCCTATTGAAGGCTCGTAGTTTTGTTTTGAGAAATATTAGTTGTTCTTAGTAAATTATAATAAGCACTATAAATTATTACATAGAATAACAGTGCTTCACCAATCAACATTATATACACTAGTTTCTCCTTTAAAAATCCTTAAAGAATGTATTGTAGGAACGTCCACAGAAAACAATGTTACGTTGGAATGTCTATAGGGTAAACTACAGCAAACAGGATGGTATAGTGTATACTACCTACTGTAGAATGGGTATAGGGTCCACTACCACCTGTTAGGTGGGTAAGGGGTCTATACCACTTGTAGAATGGGTCCGGGCCCGACAACTGCCCACAGGATGAGTATGGTGTCCACTACCGCATTCAGAATGAGTATGATACAGCAAACAGAGAAATCATGCTGGAACAGCTTGCCGAGCTGTTCTCGATATTCTCGATGCCGAGATGTTCTCGATATGTTCTCGAGCTGTTCTCGATACTCATTCAGAATGAGTATGATACACCAAACAGAGAAATCATGCTGGAACAGCTTGCCGAGCTGGGAATACAAGGAAAATTACTAAAATGGATGAAGGGCTATTTGTCTAATCGAACACCATATGGTTTGTTTAATGGTGTTAAAAGCACAGAGAACAAACACTTCGAATTCGGAACTCCACAAGGAGGGGTCCTCAGCCCCTTGTTGTTCAACGTTCTGATGCATAAACTTATTAAAGATCTTCCAACTAATAATGAAGACACTGTCATTTGTTATGCTGATGATATATGTTTACAGGCTGCCACCGAGCCTAGAATGCAAGTTCTGCTCGATGCTTTTGCTACTAGAGCTGAGGAATGTGGCCTCCTTATCTCTGTACAGAAACCTCGTGCCCTCATTCCATGTGGTATTCCATCAGCCAATTATCATATAGATGGTCGAGCACTTGAGAACTGCGAGTCTTACAGATACCTTGGTGTCCCCATTAACGACCCTGGGTACCTTTCTTCTCTCAAGAGGAGACTGTGGGAGAGATTAAAGCCCTTGCGGGTCCTTGTTGGTGTCAATCATGGACTTAACGTGAGACTTGCTAGAATGTTTTATGTATCATTTATACGCTCTGTGATTGACTATAATGCTCTACATCTCACACTGTATACTGACAAAGAGCTGAAATCTCTTGAAACCTTGCAAAATGAAGCTATGCGTCTCATCCTTGGGGCTTCAAAATCCACGAGAATAGTTAATATGAGAGCAGAGTTAAAATTACCTACCATAAGTGAGAGAATTTTGTCTATTAGCACAGTTTTCGGCGTGAAGGCATTGAGTAGATCTAGACAACACATGAAGTTTCAAGCTAAACTTTCTAATATGCTGCACTCACCTGAGGTCTATAGAAGAACGAAATCTGATTATGTATATTGGTTCTACATGGTAGCCAACGCCATCAAAATATTAAATATGTACCCAACTCAACTAATGATTAATCAGCCAATTACTCCATGGAATAACTGGGATCTATCAATTGATTTTGTAAATGCGCCCAAGAAAGATAGTGTGCACACTACATTATTAAAACAGTTAACACTGAAAAGCATTACTGAAAGTACTCAGAGTATGCGTAACGATGTGTATCAGTGCTATACCGACGGCTCTGTAGAAGAAGGTGGACGATGTACCGGATGTGCATGTAACATATTTGAACAATCTTCTCTCGTACATACAGCAATGAAGCGCGTCAATGACTGGGCAAGTACAACTCAAACCGAACTTGCAGGCATATACCTTGCCACTGAATTTTTAAAAGACAAAGGCAGTGGACTTATATACTGTGACTCGCAGAGTGCACTCCTGGCATTGAACGCACATAGTAGTGACACCCAGAAAATAGTCAGTGATATTCGAATGAATGTTTTAGCTGCTAAAGAAAACAGATTTGAGGTTAAATTCCTATGGATACCATCACATGTTGGCATCTCAAGGCATGACACTGTTGATATGCTTGCTAAGACAGCCTGCAGAAAACCAGTGGTAGAAATTGACATGGGTGTTTCATTAGCAGTGACAAAGAGAATACTTAAACAAATATCTAATGAAAATCTCACCGACCTAACAAATTCACAAAGACCTGAAAGTTATAGCATTAAATATTATGATAGATATCGTGAGGAGACATTCACATATGGGACTAATAGAACAAGAACCCGGCAATGTGATGTTATAGTGGCCAGAATACGCCTGGGATATAGACGTATCTGGCAGCTTTCTCAAAACCCAAATGTCGAGTACACAATGTGTCAACATTGTGAAAGAGAAAACATGCACTCTCTTGAACATTATATTGTAGAATGTCCCATACTGACTGACTTTCGCCCTCCTGGGCTAAGGTATGCTGAACTCTGTAGTTACTATATGAGTACTGGAACACTTGATGATATATTGGACTTGTATCCAAGATTGACCATGTAATATATCAATTATACAATGTATATATATGATGTAACTATATAACCTGAGCTTGTAAGAGCACCTTTATCACCTTCAGTGATTAAGTGCTTAATTGCACACTAGTTTCTTTATCAGCTATCTCACCCTGTCAGAGTAAATGAGACAAATGTATGTGAATGCATGTGTGTGTATATATGTATGTATATGTGTGTGTGTGTATGTATATGTATGGGTATAAAGTATATATGGAAGCTGGTCAGAATTACATTTCACCTTTGTGAATGTACATTAATGACACTACGTAAAAGACACATCAAACACTTTATGTAGGGCATACGTAAATCTGCGTATCTATGTATTTACGTATGTAGGTTATCTTAGCATTTTAAAAGCACCGAATCACCTTCTGTGGTTGAGTATTCAATAAACCCTTGAACTATATGTTTAACACTTCTCTAACCCTGTCCATGGAGGACAGAAGAAAATGTACATATGCTGGTTAGCATTGTAAATGTGTGGCCACGTCTGTGGTAGAGAAAAAAAAAACTGCCCACTGGATGGGTATATGTTCCATTTCCGCCCAAAGGATGTGCGTGGCGTCCACTATACCGCCCACTGGATGGGTATGGGGTTCACAATCACCCACAGGATGAAAATTGTGCCTACTACCCCCCACAGCATGGGTATGGCCTCCATTGCCGCCCAAAACATGAGAATAGGGTACAGTACCGTCCATGGAATGGGTATATGCTAACCTACCGCAGACAGGATGAGTATATTGTCTACTATCGCTCACAGGATGGGTATGGTGCCCACATGATAAGTATGGTGTCCACTTCCTCCCAAAGGAGGGGTATGGCCTCCACTACAACCCACACAATGGGTATGGGGTCGACAACCACTAACAGGATGGGTATGGAGGGGAGCCACTACCATCCACAGGATGGGTATGGGTTCACTACCACCCAAAGGATGGGTATGGGGTCCAATACCTCCCACAGGATGGGTATTGGGTCCAATACCGCCCACAGGATGGGTATAGGGGACCACTTCCACCCGCACGATGGGTATGGGGTTCACTACCACCCAGAAGATGGGTATGGGGTCCACTACCACCCACAGGATTGGTATGGGGTCCACTACCACCTACAAGATGGTAATTGGGTTCAATACCGCCCACAGGATGGGTATGGGGTCCACTACTACCCACAGGATGGATATGGGGTCCACTACCATCCACAGGATAAGTATGGGGTCTAATACCACCTACAAGATGGGTATGGGGTCCACAACTACCTACATGATGGGTATGGGGTTCACTACCAACCACCAGTTGGGTATGGGGTCCGCTACCACCCACAAGATGGGTATGGGGTCCACTACCACCCACAAGATGGGTATGGGGTCCAACTACCACCCACATGATTGGCATGGGGTCCACTACCCCCCCACAAGATGGGTATGGGGCCCACTACCACCCACAGGATGGATATGGGGTTCTCTTCCACCCGCTGGATGGGTATGGGGTCCACTACTCCGACAAGATGGGCATGGGGTCCACTACCACCCACAAGATGGGTATGGGGTCCACTACCACCCACAAGATGGGGTATGGGGTCCACTATCACCAACAAGATGGGTATGGGGTCCACTATCACCAACAAGATGGGTATGGGGTCCACTTTCACCACCAACAACAAGATGGGTATGGGGTCCCCTATCACTCACCCACAAGATGGGTATGGGGTCCACTACCACCCACAAGATGGGGTATGGGGTCCACTATCACCAACAAGATGGGTATGGGGTCCACTATCACCAACAAGATGGGTATGGGGTCCACTTTCACCAACAAGATGGGTATGGGGTCCCCTATCACCGACAAGATGGGTATGGGGTCCATTACCGCAATATAAACAATTGGAACAGACAAATATGGACTGGAGACGCAGATGTACTAGCTTAAAGCTTCAGAGTCCATTAACAATGCTGGAATATTGTAACAAAAAAATACTGTATAGTTGCTAATATTAATGTGAAAATATTTAAGTGAATAAATTAATGATTAATTGATAATTAACAAAGTTTTCAATTTATGAAACAGATTGACAAATTTTAAGTTCCAAGTTTATACAATATTGTGAAATTGAGAGTGCATGTAGTCTCCCGTGAGTGGAGCGCGTCTAAGTAACTGGGCCTCCACTCTTCAAACTGAATTGGTTACCATAATCCTTGCACTCGAGCGCGTATATGAATCCAAAGTTGACACGCTAATTCTAAGTGACTCTTTGTCATCCTTGTCTGCCCTCAGCTCCTCAAGGCTGACCTTATTGTGCTTAACGTGCTTATCTCTGAAGCTAGACTCAGATATAATGAAATAATCAATGATGGAGTCAGAGTCTGTCTCCTGTGGATTCCTTCCCATATTGGTCTCCGAATGCATGATATAACTGATGAGTTGGCCAAGACTTTTGCTCGTAAAGAGGCAATTGATTACCAACTTGGACTGCCTTTGAGCAGCCTGAGGGTAGTAATATTCCGGGAACATTAACTAAATTTCGGAGACTTGATGCAAAGTGAAATTCACACCAGTTACTCCATCTATTATCATTCAATTATGCAGGAAGTGCCGCACGTCTATGGGTCATCCAGTAAGGTTAGCAGACTTCTAGATGTTACCATTGCTAGGCTTAGGCTCGGCTACAAGTACCTCTGGGAGTTTGTAACATCTGCTGATGTAGATTTGACTAAATGTAAACTCTGTCAGCAGTACTATTTGCATACTTTGCGTCATTATATAATGGAATGTGAGAAAATAGCGGAATTTAGAGATAACATCATCAATAGTGTCCAAGAAATGTTGAAGTACTTCATTCATAATGATGTGCTGCCCGAAATCTTAGGGAAGTATCCAAAATTTGCTTATTGTAAGTAAACATGCACATGACTGTAAAGCTGCCGCCCAGTTGGGTGGGTGTGGAGCACATGACTGTAAAGCTGCCGCCCAGTTGGGTGGGTGTGGAGCACATGACTGTAAAGCTGCCGCCCAGTTGGGTGGGTGTGGAGCACATGACTGTAAAGCTGCCGCCCAGTTGGGTGGGTGTGGAGCACATGACTGTAAAGCTGCCGCCCAGTTGGGTGGGTGTGGAGCACATGACTGTAAAGCTGCCGCCCAGTTGGCTGGGTGTGGAGCACATGACTGTAAAGCTGCCGCCCAGTTGGGTGGGTGTGGAGCACATGACTGTAAAGCTGCCGCCCAGTTGGGTGGGTGTGGAGCACATGACTGTAAAGCTGCCGCCCAGTTGGGTGGGTGTGGAGCACATGACTGTAAAGCTGCCGCCCAGTTGGCTGGGTGTGGAGCACATGACTGTAAAGCTGCCGCCCAGTTGGGTGGGTGTGGAGCACATGACTGTAAAGCTGCCGCCCAGTTGGCTGGGTGTGGAGCACATGACTGTAAAGCTGCCGCCCAGTTGGGTGGGTGTGGAGCACATGACTGTAAAGCTGCCGCCCAGTTGGGTGGGTGTGGAGCACATGATTGTAAAGCTGCCGCCCAGTTGGGTGGGTGTGGAGCAGGACTAGTAACTGTACGACTCCTCATAGATGTAAAGTGCCTTGTATAGTGACTGTTGTGAGCCTCTTGTTGAATCACTTGTGACACAAAAGATTATTGATGTGTGTATTTGTGTGGGTGATTAAATATGTATGGGTATGTATATATGTATTCGTATAAATATGTACATGTATATATATATATATATATACATATATACATGTACATATTTATATATATATATATATATATATATATATATATATATATATATATATATATATATATATATATATATATATATATATATATATTTTCTGGTTTAGGGCTTCTATCCCTCTAACTATTTTCTTAGCATCAGGGCTTAATTGAAA